>NC_135772.1:9362366-9497118 GCF_028453695.1 Augochlora pura
TAGTATCATTCACGCAAGTTCTATCATAAAATTGTGCAACATTGTTTGCATTCCAGTTCCAAAATGAACGCGAATGTAACATATACAAGCGCGACGAGCACTTTAGCTGAACTTATGGGCCTCGAGTCGGATGTAAGAACGGACAAGCCCGAAGATGAACTGGACAACGACCTTGATATCTCACCGGTGACATTGTCTTCAGCCTGGTCCAGAGTGGCAAGACTACTTTTATTATCTTCGATGGCCGTTGGCGGCAGCGTCGGCAACGTCTTCATGATTTCCGCGGTAGTGGTCGAGGAGCAGTTGAAGAAACGAGGTCTGCCGGTTGTTATTCTATCCTCTCGTGAATCTATTGATATCACTATCACGGTCACTGTCAAACGACAGGAAGTCACTTGCAGCACATTGTATCGTCTCACGGACTTCGTGCTCACTGTTGTGCATCCAGTTGCATTCCATTCAATTTCAAACATTATTAAGTTAAATCATAAATAATTTCTGAGCTCGATTGAAACGAATTTGTGGTCACAAAAACGAATGTCGTATGTTTCCATTTTGGAAATATCGTCGCTGAGAGTTTTGATCACTAAAGCAGTGTTTTAAATTGCACTATGTTTTGTGTCTATCGTATTTGTTTTCATAATTTTGTTTCTAACGAGTACGTTAACCTCATATTCTCGAACTCAATTGATACATAAACTGAGATTATAACGATAATCCTCTTCAGACTGTAGATTTAAAATTTATATTTCGTGTTTAAAATTTATATTTCGTTTAATAATTTTTATCATGAATGCGTATAGTTTATATGTCTGAGATTAAGAATTCCAACAACGAGAACAGTTCCTTGATGAGCGAATTTTTGGTTTTCAGGAAACGCGTTCCTCGTGAATGTTGCGTTGGCAGACTTATTGGTAACGGGCCTTGTGATACCAGTGTCGGTTATCGTGATCCTGGCCGACCATGAAGAGTCATTGAGCACATGCCGATTCGAATGGACACTCGAAGCTCTATGTGTTTTGGTCACGGTGTTAACATTGGCAACCATCGCAGCTGAAAATTACACTCGCCTTTGTCTACCGCCGGAAAGGTAAGGACACACTTAATACCCGTGACTTCGAGTTTCCGTCTTCTCTTGCTTCTCTCTCAGCTTTTCATAACGAAAACTACCTCATCAACGATCATGTTACAAGCTGCTGATGCATAGAAGTTGAAAAACTGAAACTGATACATGAAACGTGAAACTGTTTCGCGACGAATGTAATAATAATGACGAAATGTCAGTAATTTTAACGGATCGGGAAAATAAACGTGTACTTCTATCAAATATTTCAATTATTTTCTGGCCCTTTAAGTGAATAATTGAGGCAATCATGTGTTATGCACCTCCAAACTGATGACTATAAACTAATATCCGTGGATGTGCAACCACCTAAAATTTTAGATGCATTCTCTATCACGTCACAGTGTTTCTAATTCTACAAAGCAGAGTTAATTTTTATTTGTCAATTCGGTAAGGATCAAAATAAAATAAATCGAGCTCTTGTTCTTTTAAAGTTTACTGCGAAAGTTCAAGATAAAGTTATTTAGTCGGAAACTGCATTGATAATTTTTCAGAAAAATATCTTTCTGTTCCCTGATGTCTCGCGAACAGCAAAATTGCGGGCAGTGCAGACCGACAAAGGCTGTACTGGCGATGATTCACGTAGACGCGTTGTACGGTTCACCGCTTTTCTATGGCCGACCCTGTAGCAACGGTTGCTAAAATATTTAAAATAGCATCGAAATCGTATTTAGCATGCATCTAAAAATAAAATTCGACGTATTTTATAGAACGCTTAAAAAAAATAGCGTGAATGAATTACTATATATATTTTTATTTTTTTCGAAACATACTAAAATCAGTTTTCTCGCAAATATCTTTGTTTAATATTCGTTGGACGAAATTACGTGCAGAATGTTCGACTACAATTCCGAATCTTTCCAGATCGATCAACGCTGGTGATCAACGTTTGCTGTACGCAATTCGTGGCATTCCAAACACTTTTTCCTCCGTTTTGATTTCCATTGATGCGAAAACTCTCTGCGAAGCTGCACAATTTTTAAAAACGCGTTCTCTGCATGTCAAAGGACGCAGGCGTCTGGATAATACGTCGTTAACGAGCTCACTCAGAATAGTTCTAAATTTTCTAAAAATTGAACAAAGCGGTAAGCGCATTATAATATTTACTAATCCGATTAGCTAATAATCCAATCACAGCCGATTTAGTCGATAACGAACGTTGCTTCCACCGACAATGGTGATAAATTCTGATTTGCACCCTAAAGAGATCAAATTGAACTTCCACCAATTTTGGTGAAACTTCCACGTATTATAATGCGAATCTTTGTTATTTTTATATGCTCAAATCTTTCGTAGAACTTTTTGGTACAGTGAGTCAAAAAAGTATTCGTACACCTAGTTTTTTTACAATAGCTTTACACAAACAAATGGTACACAAACAAAAACTATTTCGATTACTAGTCTACTATGTACAAAGATAATGTGCAAATGAAGAATTTTTATTAACGCATAACAAAAAAAATAATGCAAGAAATACTAATATTTAACAGCAAAAAAAGTATTCGTACACTTATAATTCGACTGCTAAATTTTAAGAAGCACACATGCATTCTAGCAATACTGACCAAAATGTAAACAACTGTTTGTTTACATAGTAGCATTGGCCTGTACTGTGTCTCTTGTGCATCTGTGAACTCGGTACAAGCATTGTGACAGCGAAGAAAAGTGAAATACCAAGATCGGTGCGAGTTCGGGTCATTTTCCTTCGAAAACATGGGGAAAATTATAGAAAAATTGGTAAAGAACTGAATTTAACTTTCACAACAGTGCAGAGCATTGTTAGAAAATATGAGAGAACGAAAACCACAGAAAATCAGCCACGAACAGGTCAGCCAAGGATAATCACACTTAGAGAGCGTCGGAGTATAATTAAAGAGGCTACAAAAAATCCATTTGTAAGTGCTCGAACGTTATGCAACGATATCGCGTCAACTTCAGGGGAGAATATAAGCTCTCAAACGGTACGAAATATTGTGCACTCTGCTGAAATATATGGCAGAACTGCAAGAGAAAAACCGTATATTAATAATATTGTAGCGACCGTTCGTTCACGATTACCAACGGTGCGATTGTATTAGACACGATCGAGAAATAACGATCGGCATGCGATCTTTTTCTGTTCGTCGCCGAGGCGTTTCGCTCTCTTGCCTTGGTGGCGGTCTCCGCGTACAGAAGTCTCGTGTGTACGCTCCGCAATAAAGAAAACTCCGTGTTAATAAATCGAGGGTGATGAAAAGGATAATTATTTATTCTCGCTATCCACCTCAATATAAATTGATAAAAGCGTCTAGGTTTCTCTAAAACGTACGTAAATAAACCCATCGAATTTAGGAAACGTGTTATCTTCTCGTATGAGTTTAAATTTAACATTTTTGGGTCAGATAGGAAGAGATTTGTTTGGAGGAAACCCAATACTGAGCTTCAACAAAAGAATATTAAACTAACTGTGAAACAGGGCGGAAGAAACGCAATGATATAGGGCTGCATGGCGTACAGTGGTGTTGGAAACATTACATTTATCGATGGGTTAATGAATGCCACAAAGTATATCGAGGTGTTGTGGGATAATTTAGAAGAAAGTGCAGCTAAATTGAGCCTGACTGGAAATTACCACTTACAGCAAGACAATGACCCAAAACATACAGCAATAAAAACAGGAGAATGGATACTATACAATATTCCTAAAAATTAATTACACCACCACAGTCCCCGGATATTAATCCAATAGAGAATTTATGTCACGTGTTGGATATAGAAGTAAGAAAAAGAAAAATATCTAAGAAATCGGACCTACAAAGAGTAATTTTAAAAGAGTGGCAAAAAATATCAAAAGGAACAACTCAAAAACTGGTGGAATCTATGCCAAGAAGACTGGGAGCCAGTATTGAAGCTAAAGGAATGCACACAAAATATTAATTGCAACAGAGTACCGCAATAATCATAAACTTTCAATTATAACGGAAAGTGTACGAATAATTTTTTGGTTCTCAAATTCTCGTATTTCTTGCATTACTTTCTTGTTATGCGTTATTAGAAATTCTTCATTTGCACATTATCTTTATACATAGTAGACTATTAATTGAATTAGTTTTTGTTTATGTATTTTTTGCTTGTCTAAAGATATTGCAAGAAGACTAGGTGTCCGAATACTTTTTTGACCCACTGTATATGCTCAAATGTTTCGTAGAACTTTATCGCAGGTTCTAAAGTTTTCCTGTAGACTATACAATTTTGTCTCGGGTTCCGAGCATTGTACCGAAGCTGAATATTGTAGTCCTTTCACGACCGCCACAGTGTCGCAGGTCCTAGAATATTTTTTCGTAGACTCTAAAATGTGTCTGCGGACCCTAGAATATCTTCTCGGTATTCTACCTAAGTTGTCCAGTGAATATGACGACCCTGATTGGAATATCTCGGTCCTCAAAGGGAAGGCCGGCTTCTCAGAGAAAATTGTTAGGTCCGACGGGAGCGTCGCATCGATTGTTAGCGGGTCCGTTGCGCTGCGCTGTTTGCTTCGGCGAACATTAACAGAGACGATGTCGTGACTTCAAGCGTTATTATTGCCCATGGCAATACAGAGAGATTACGAGGTATCACGGCAAAGTTTAAGGGTGCACGAAAATGTGAATGTAACTTAACGACGTTACATTTATTTCTACATTAATCTCTACATTAATTTTCTACGTGTACCTCTTGATATGAATCTAAATATTTTTTATTTCTTTCCAATGTGTCTTCAGTTATTTATGATCGATTGCTTCTCCGAAAAAGGAATACAACCATGACTAAATATTTCTTTCTTTTCTGAAACATTCCTTGACAAATGTGGTGACATTGGAAGATAGGAAAATTTGAAAATATTAAAAAGAAGGAATAGAATTTTATACTTGTGTTACGCACAAGGCATGTGATAAAATGTTTTGTTATTATGCATAATTACGTTTTCTAAATTTTAATGAATTTCAAATGAGCGGTTCGCCTCTCTGAAAAATTGATTTTCTTATATTGTTATCTTTCTTGCACCCATTAAATCGCGTCTATATTTCCGTTGTGAATACTCACTCTGAAATATACCGTCATATCACACGAAATATACCGTCATATACCGTTACAAATGCGATTATTCTGTGTCGGAGTTCTAGCGAACGTGCAATTTCGGTAAATCATCATAATGTAGTTTGATAACGGTGATAATGTCGTTCGCGTTATACATGAAATCATAAAAATTAATGACCGTAGCACCGGGGACTGAATTTATATTCCTAAATTATTGGGTATTATGTAGAAATTCTTTTTGTGGACACCGCGGCGAGCAACGATCTTTCGCGATTCGTCGTCTGGGAGCAATAACGATCCGAATTCCCGGCGGTGAGTACTTCGCTTCATCAGCACCGAAAACAATGGTGCGTTTACGAACCAATTCAGAGTCGCCGGAGTTCATTAAATTCCGCATTGATGCGTTAACGAAGCGAACTAACTTGGTGATTGCAACTCTCGTAGATCGCACCGGGCTGCACGGTGTATGTTGATCGATCGTCTGGTTATTTCTCGAACGTTAGAAATTTCGTTTGGGTAACAGTCAAACGATGCTAGTGCACAACACTGTACACCGCGAGCGATCTTGAAGTTCGTGGGTGGAGCCAAGGGAAATTAGTGGGACGAGCCAATGAGGCATGATGCGACGACCCCATGGGGCCATTTATAGGAGGCGTTAAACGGAATCGGTAAGAAATGTTAAAGAAAATTAGTGGGAGATGATAAGGAGAAATTATTGGAACTTGTGGGCGAAAACATTCGCGAGGGAATTTATAGACGCGTGGCGGAGAGACACAAAACGTTCACGGGAAGTTTAACCAATTACATTGCCATAACCATGATTTAAATGTCGCGGATAATCGTAAATAATCTCGGAAACATTTTTTCCGAGAAGAACCTCCTTGGTCTTGCGCCAATAACCTTTAGTGGTGGGCGGTGCCAACTGTTATCTCTTCCTTGGCCGAACATGTGTGATACACGGCTTAATCCCCAACATGACAAATCATGTTTCACCCAGGTTAAAATGGTCTACAAGGTAGACATTCTCACATCTTTTCACAAATTTTCACTCGCTGTACGAAACAATGTTCCTCGATAAATGTATTATCATTGAAAAGAAACACTTTTAATATTAACGAAAAATAATTTTTTCTCTAGATTCATATGTTGTAAATTTAAAATATTAGGTGGTTTCAATGAAAACTGCTGATTTTTGCTAAGCATTTATTTCAATGACAGAGTGCGTGCATCAATTAAAGCATCTGTTCTCGGAAGCTATGAATTTCCTTTACCTTTCTGGCCATTCTACAATGAAAAAATGCTCTGTATTTTGATCTACGAATTACGGAATTACGGAAGTGTGGATCTCCCAAAGCATGTTGCGAGGGTCAGAGTGCGGTTAAATCTTCCACTCGAGTTCCGTCAGCTTTTGTTTCATGGCTATTGCAACATAGGGATTTCATGCAATTGACGGTCGTTTTTCCGTCGAATAATCATTTAAACACTCCAGGAGTTGTTGAGATCGTTCGATGATAATTATTTCCATTGATTTCAAGAACTCATGAAACACAGCACCCCCTTGTCTCATCAAATAGAGAGCATTGATTTGTAAGAACAAACACTTGCGTAAATGTAGGATGGAATTTGATGGCTGAACTTTAGTGGGAAATATTTACACTTCGAAATGAAATGAGAGATATCTGTTACCGTCCACAGCATACGTAAACAACAATTTACTCGTTTCGATGCAATCTCCTAATACTGTTGTGACTTTAATTACCTTACTTGGAAACGCATGGTTATTATTACTGGCATCGTTAAGGTAAATATTTCGTTGTCAATCATATGAACAGTTTCAAATAATGTTATTTCCATTTTAAATAATATTGGCAGACAACTCAAAATTTGGATAAAGAATAGCGAGTTTCAAATTACTTTTTCTGCAATTACTAAGTGCAGAAGGATGATTACAAGACTACGTCTGTTTTGCAGATTTTTAAAGTGTTATGAAACGTATAAATTAAAAGAAGGCGATGGCATTTATATATCCTTTTCTCAATGAATAATCTCTTAGTCAACGAAGGAAGCTTCTCATCAATTCTAGGTTTTATAATATCGCCATATTTTCAAGGACAAATCAGAAACAGCTTCATAACCAGACAAAGCTGAAAATCTTTAGTAAAGAGGAAAAGCCTATGTGATTAATTATTGCATCCTCTTTCTATTACCTAATCTTATATTGCATATCAGGCAAGCTCTTTTGCACACCTAGTAATTCTAATGTATACAATTTTCTCACCCATCAGAGATTGATGACAATAAAGACCATGATTAGACTGTGGATCTTTATGTAAAATAAAAACTCTTTTCATGAATTACAAGATAGTGGAACTACATAGTTATTTATTTCCTGAATAATTTTAATGAACCGACAGCAAAAAATAATATTTTCAAATTGTATAAATACTGTTGTTATTTTACGCTTGACCTACCGATTTCGGTTATAAACGCATAAAATCCGCAGTCAAACGAACACACGAAACAAATAAGAATATCATTAACGCCAATCCGATTTCGTTCACAGATACGCCATTCTCACATCGAGTCGCGTGACAACGACGATCATAAGCGCCTGGCTGATATCGGCGATGACGGTGGTGCTCCAATCGACATTGGACGGCGGTCCGGACTTTTGTCGGCGTCGTTTTAACAGGATAGCGTTGGAGCAGGTAATCGGGGCGAGTCTGCTGCTAGGTGTGCCAACGTTAACGACCGTCTTCCTCTACATCAAGCTGGTGATCCGCGTCCGACACGCCACCAGAGGCTCGTACAAGCCGCCGGTCGCCTTCTCGTGGGACTACGAGCTGACCAAGGCAAACATGTACAGCAGCGCGATGTTCCTGATATTTTGGCTGCCGTTCTTCGTTGCCATTTGCCTGAACTCGTTCTGGCCGGTCAGCGCACGCTACCTCTACAATCTCGCCTGGTTCGCCCTGTCCAAATCCTGCTTCAACAACCTCGTCTACTGCGTGGCCGACAGACACTTTCGCAGCGCGTACGTGAAACTATTCCATTATTGCTGCTGCAAGACTACCGTCAGCTTCTCGAGGAGGACACGAGGCGATCCCGCCAGAAACGCCAGCGACGTACGTCTCAGGGTCCACATCATCCACTCGTACACCAGCCCAGCGTCCTGCAGGTCCACCAGGGAATTGGGCAGACCCAACGGCCGAGACGTCTACGAGCTCTAAAAACGAGAGCGTCCTACGCGACGCGAACGATCGCCGTCCAATTCATACTTCTTCTTTGCTGCCTCTTCCAAAACGCTTCTGAGACTGACTTTCCGCAAGTCATTTGCGCCAGAACGTTACGTTTATCCCAATGAAATCAGCTTCATCGAATTTCAATCTGACTTCTCGATTAACCTGCCTGACTTTTTTTATCTCGTTTCGCTCGAAGTCACCTCATTTAATGAAGCATGCGAGGGCTATTCTTATGCGCAGTTCACTGGTATTTTGTTTAAATTAATTGCGAGTTTTCAAAGACTTAATTAATTCAGTTTTGTCTTGTTTTGAGCCCTACGTATAATGTACAGCTAAATAATTTTTGGGGGTTTCCCCGGTAAGGTTTTATTACACGAGGACAAACTAATTATGCTTAACAAAGAACGTACACCCCCATTTTATCAGACCGCAAAAATTTCGAGATCTTAGGGTACGAATAAACTGCGGATTCTTATGCAAAATAAAAGTTGTCTACCTCAATTGCAAGCCACGGTTTCGATCGACATTAGTCTAAGAGTATTCCAAAATCTGTTCGATGTATTTTCTGACTCGTATCACTTTTTTTATCAAGCAAAGAATCTACAGTCTAATCGTAGAGGCCGATCTTCTGAGTAACACATCTTCTATGTATACAAAATTTTATTGCAATTCGTTGCGTCATTCAAAAAAATTAGATCTTTCGTATTATATAAATGCACTATTGTCTTCAATCTGATGAAATTTTCTTGGAAATATTTTAGTTTCGACAATACGTTAGAGCCAAACATTTGTGCAAACGCTCAGATATGTACCTGCTTAGCTTTGTTTTATATTCATTCATGCAACAAGAGCGAGATCGAAACTGTGATCTCTTGTCACTTTTTTTTAAAGAAATCCTGTCATTCGCTGTTCCTGTATCGAGATGAAAATGTCCTAACTGCTGACTAGACTCGGAGCGAAATGAAACAGTTAGGAGATTGTAATCAACACCGAAGCAAACAATCGCCGTCCATTTGAAACTTTACCCTGCTCACGATCAACCTGCGTGTACCGTTTAGACGATTTATCGTCACTAACATTAACATCATTTGTATAGTTGACTATCTGGTAATGATAACAATTTTACAACACATTCCTTGGTGCTGCTTTTCAAAACATTGACTATCAGTTTTATTACAATATAATTCTGTATATCGGATTTTATTATACTTTCATGATCATTCGACTGTTTACAATTTCGTATACTAATATCATTCTTTCCCAAAGAAAACACTTCAGGCTTGAAACGTCTTAATATAAAAATGTGTGGCTCATGTTACTCACGATACAAGCGACAAATATATAAATAGACGGAATAAAAATTGATTTTGATCAATACTAAACAAAGAGGTAAAACATTCGTACATTCGTGTCTTTTCATTGGACACAATTTCGTTAATAATTATATAAAAGTAACTAGAAATGAGAAACTAAGGTTCGCATGTGAATGAAATTGACGTAAATGGTACACGAGGGTCGAGAAAGTCCTTCTATTTTTTTCTTGCCATGCATTAATATATTCTTCCAACTCCATTCTCCTATGAGTCGACTGTTTTATATATTATACAATGAAAAGAAAGAGAGAATCGCTGTACAGTTCTTTAATTTTATAGACGGAATTGCAGAATGATGTTTCTATTTTCTTACATAGCGTTTTCTAGTTTATCAAAGTCCTATATATTCTCTACTGCAACAGGTTAACTTGCAGCACTTATTTCTAAAAAAAAAAAAGTAATATATTTTAATTCTATCTCGAGGCCTGTTCTATGAAAAAGCAGTTGAAGATAAAGTTCTGAAGACTGAAAAAATACAAGCAACAAAAGATTAAAACCTACACAGGTTTGCGAGTGCGTTCGAACAGTCCACAACCGAAGTAAAACCACCTTCCATAACGCAATGAATATTTGAAGAATAATAATATATTATGTAACAAGTAGGATCTGTAGATGTGACTGAAATCACGACTAAAAAACGTGTACTCTTTGGACCTAAACAAACACGAATTCCCGAGATGTAATTTTGGGAAAAGTTTGATCATTTTGACTAATTCTGTGTACGAGAGTTATTAAGGCGCGATTGTAACACTTATTTAGGCATAAAAAATGAATCACGAGAAACCGGTGAACGAAAAAAATATATGCATATCGTACAAATGATTTCATTAATATCAATCTTTCAATTATTATATGCAATTGTTCCCAATAGTTTTCTTCAAAACGCTCATTTCGTGTTTGCAATTTGATACTACCTTTCTTTTCTATGTAATGATAACAATTATTTGTAATAATTCTTTGATACAATGAGAAATTAAAAGTAACAGTCGTGAAGTGAAAACAATAGAAATGAGAAGAAATATGTGAAAATTGGATTGTGAAAACAATACACAACATTTCATGAAATCAAACAAATGAGGAACATTTGGAATGCGAAATTTATAGAATTCAATATAACTGTCGTTAATTAATTACATGCACTCTACTGTATCTTCGAACCGGTGTATTCCTGCAAAACGAGGAATTTATTGTGGCAGTAACAAGAAAAGGGAAAGAAATACTCACTACACGATGAGCTTTCAAAGGACAAAAAAAAAGGGAAATGCATTCATTGTAAATACATAATAGCAATTCGTATACATATAGGTAGTTGGTCTCCTAATTCTATTTATTAATTGATAATTATCGCAGCAACGTATCACCTGACTGTGTGTATAAATATATTGTATGTTATAGATCTCTCGTGATGAATTGATCCAAATGAGACGAGTCTAGGACCGGGTGGTATATCAGAGACAAGTATGTATCCTGAAGAGCCACTAGGCCAGCATTTGTTCGAGACAATAGGTAGCATACGGTCTCTTTGGTTCAATTCATTCCAGGGCAGCTATACATGCCTTCTGTCCATCTGTGATCACACTTTTAGGTATGATTGTTCGGTAATTGCGGCATTATGTACATTGCAGCCTTAAATTTTGCACAACTCAATTAATCATATCACTTTTATTACGATTCAAGGCGATTCCACGCCGAATCGACTACTTTTGTACTTGGAATCTTTTTCTACTTAAGTTATTTTTTATGCCAGTTGCCACAATGAAAACATATATTTAAAGGGAAAAAAACCTTTTAAGACCTAACCTAGAAGTCAGATTTCTAAAATAAGAACGTTTTCAATATTTTTATACTGCTCATACGTTTATATTTATAAAATTCTAATTCTTTTAGTTCAACATGAAAAGCAGAAATTGAAAAATTAAATAGCTGTGACAATTCGAAAAAATGAGAATAAAAGAATAAAGAATTTCTACTATATAGTATATGTATAGTATACCACGTGTTAGAATTGAAAGAAATATGTACAAAAATGATTGATTTAGCGAATAATGGCTCTTTAACAGAAATCATCTTACTTTATAATCGAAGAACATCTTCGAAACCTATTTGATCTAAAAAGTTCAACTGCTAACATTGTAGTAAATGGAAGCAATTCATTTGGAAATCTAAAGCGTACTATACAAAATTAATAATGATTTGCGGGAGGCAATGAACTCGATCCAATACGTTGTCTGCTATAAACAAATTGGCATTAGATTCTAATCATTCTGCAGAGTTGTACAAACGGCGTTCCGATTCTATATTGCAACTATTCTTGTGAAGCATGTTGATAATATTATTATAGTTATGAGATAATTTAAGACACTCGGTGCTAAAGAAAAACCACAATATTCCAACTACGGAAAACAGAGGATACGTTTAAAGGCCATCTGCTCGACAATAATACCAATAACAAATTATCAATTATTTTGCTACGCTGTATAAGAATTGCAACGCCATAGAAACAGTGACCTAAGCGAAGTAAACAGTGTTCTATGTAAATCTAATGACAATTATAATTCTCTCAAGTACACATGCTATATTCATATTATACTTAATATTAAAGAGTACAATCTACAGAATATATTAAAAACCAGAGAAAAAAATATGCAGGGTTTGTTTTCAATGTTACTTTTATTGGCGTTACAATTCTAATGTGACAGTAGTACATTTTCCAGCTGATCTCGTGCAAAATTTAAGACTGACGTCGAAACGACGAAAATCTTTTGCTAAAAGTTAACAGCAAAACGGATCTCGCTCTAACATGAGTACAAAAATCTCGGGCTATGATTGAACACGTCGGGATTCCATGCGAATCGATAGACGAGAGACTGGGGAGAGCCGAGCGATAGAAACGCCGATAATGATAATGCTTGAGAAATTGGGACCAGGAAAAGTTTGTCGTAACCGTTTTTCTCGGCTACTTTTTTATTATACAGTTTTACTTGTTCTGCGAGTGTCGCAACTTTCGAGCCGGCTTGTCATTCAGTTTTGCCGTTCTTCAGAGGAGATTATTTATAAAAAGAAAAAAAAACAAAGTACACTGCGCGAGTGGTCCGAAATCACGATGGAAGATCGTCGCTGATCCTCGAAATATTTCGCTGTACATTTCTTCTCTTGCGAATCAAAATCTTCGAGGACGTGTTGTGGATTTTTACTGAAGTTATTAACGAAATTAGCAAACTAATATACGTCTGAATAATCAAATTTCAATTATATATACTTGTTCAGAGTTAAGAAATATAAAACTCTTACGTGTGGCAATAGTCAATGTTAATATACCGTGAATGTTTATGAATGATTATTCCACTAACAAGGGAGGCAAACAATCCCGTGGATCAATCCTTCGAAAATTCATTGTACGATGTCTGACACAGCTAACGATTAAACATTTTGTAATCTTTCATCGTGCGGTTACCATTTTGGACCACTCTGGAAATCAAGAATTTGTATAATTTTTTCCTTTGGTCGCAGAGAACGTGCGGCGCTCGTGAAAGTTCCGTTTTACCGAGAAGAGGAAATTATTCTAGTCGTCTAACTGTCTAACATACTTGTAAATGTGCGTGTATACATACAATATCTTATACAAAAAAAATAAAGAATTATACAGAATGTGGAAGTAGAGCAAAACATAACGAGTGATGTTGCGCGAAAAAAAAACAAACAAATTAACAGTGTGCAATAAAATGACGTAGTTTTCAGTCTTGAGAAAATAGAATGTCTCACAATTTCAAGTACTCGATACGGAAACTCTAAATAGAAAATAGTGAAATCGCTGAAACATGGATTACGCAAAGCTTCATCCATTGCTCGTTTATAGTAGAATAACTGCAGAATGGTCAGACATATTAATGAAAGATACATTTCTTTTATAGTCTTCTTGTAGCAAAATCTTTGTAACATTATGCTTCTATATCCACCAATTTGTGGAACAACCAATTAGGATAAAGACAAAATAGCTTTATATGATCTCAAACGTTTCACTATAGTTTTCACATCATCCATGGAGAACGAAAAAGAGAACAGTTTATTGTACAATGTTGATTTGCTATCGTGGCTATCAGGCTTATGTGAACTTGTGTCATTACTATCGTCTCATTCTATGTACGCTGTTTATATAACAAAATATTGCTATAACAGAGCATACATTGAAGATACTTTGAACGATGTAATTATCAAAACCACAGATCACTTATATGATTTAGACTTAAACGTGCCTGTGACACGTCCTCTATTATATTTTAAGAAATCCATTACGAATACTCATAGATCTATCTCGTTCATTACGTGATATAAGAGAATTCAAAAAAAGAAACACAATAGTACAATATTGTACACTCACAATGAAAAAGATAGCACACGCGTGCTATCTTTAATTTCTCGCGTTATAATTATGGTACAGGAAATGTGCCAATGATACAGAAAGACTACCTTCTACTAATATATAAACATAACTTTTATTGACTTTTCTTCAACGAATTTTCGTCGTAAAAATAAAAATACCCAAATGAATACAGACAAAATGATAGCGTATCTGAAAAATATTCCATCTTATATAAATTTAAAATAGACAAATATGAAAATGATATAACTGTACCTGTGTTTAATAATATGTGGAACCTCCGTGATTCTCAATTACATACTTCTATCATTCTTTTTAGTAAGGATTTATACGGTACTTTAATTGAAGACTCTGATCAATTTTTCCATTCCTCTTTCATACTGATTTTTAAGTCATTTAAATTTTCAAATTGTCTACCTTCTGCGTAGACAGCTCTTGATAATAATCCCCAACAATTCTCAATGATATTTAAGTTCGGGGAGCACGCCGGTCATTCCAAAACAGGAACTATCTCTTTGAAAAATATTCATGAATAATTTTTGTCGTGTGTACGGCAGCATTATCTTGCTGGAACACAAATTTTGGACCTGCAATGCATTGTGCATACTTATCAATTTGGTTCTTTATTAATCTCAAATAACTTGCACTATTAATTTTTTCTTGTATAAAATTAATATCCGTTTTTTCTTTGTAACCTATGCCGCCCTAAATCATTATTCCACCTCCTTTCATTTCTCGTCTAATTCTTGTTATTTGTCCTTTACGAATGTCATGATAATAGTATGCACTATTATCTGGACCATCCAGACAAAACCGTTTTGCATCTGTAAAGATTATATTCCTCCAGGTTTTCCTCCAGTGTATATGTTTCTTCGCAAATTCAAGGCGTATTTCCTTATGCTTCTTTGTTAATCGTGGCTTGGCTTTTATTTGATCGGTTCATAATATTGACGGTTCATACATTTGCGTATCAGCTTTTCAAGTAATTTCTCTTGCAGTAGCACAAGAATTAAATGCAGCACGAAGTATATTACTGTTGCGTCACGGTGAGATAGGGTTGCTGGCCTTCCAGTGCTTTTCCTTTTACCGTAATTATCCACATCTTTTAATACGTTATATACAGCTTTTCTGCTTCGACCAATTTCTTTCGCAGTTTCTGTAATCGTTATTTTCCGTTTTCTTAAAATAAGGATTGCATTTATGTCACTGTCAGATAATCTTTCGCCACGGCCTATTGCTAAATGCGACAGATACCAATATCAAGAAACACTGAACACCGACTGACCACTTTAACTTCCTTAAACCTCGCGACATATTGAAGAACATTAAAATAAACCTTGAGTGTGCTATCATTTTGCCTCTGTCTATTTGTGTCTCCATTCTTCCTAAGAGAATATCTCGTAGAAATTCCAATATAGATAGTGTTTACATATTAGTAGAAGGTAGTCTTTCTGCATCATTGGCACATTTCCTGTACCATAATTATAACGCATAATTATAGCACGCGTGTGCTATCTTTTTCTTTGGGAGTGTATATTGTATACCCTAGATTATACAATATATAATGTTTCATAAAGTGAAATGACTAATCCGTATACAATTCGTATTCCGTCTATAAGTGTGCACACTAATTCACGCTAACGATGATTGTTGTAACGATAGCAAACGTGGCGTCACGTTTTTCAAATTGTACTCGATCATTGCATTATACGTAACGTCTAATGCAATCGATCGACTTATGTATTCTAAATGTTTATGCTTAGACAACAGGCACCTTTACATTGTTTCGGGGAGACGTCAAGAAAAATGGCATACATCTTCTTTGTTTGTATTACAGGTTCTCTATCACTGTCAACATTTTTTGTTTCAATGGTTTTTGGCCTGAAGATCCAGCGAATGAATTTTAAAAAATGCTTTAACGAAACGGCTGTCTGTTGTCGAGCCTGTCCAGAAAGAAGTGTAGCAACACAGTATGAGGCAGAGCATCGGAATCGGTTTTATCGACAGGCACTGCACACGTGGTCATATCGCTTGTCGCAGAAAATTCTATGCATATCCTTTGTAATCTATGTTCGGATGTATTTCGTCTATAATCGCATTCACGTCTTGTGCTGTGTCTGTCGGGCAATATACTAAAGAGAAAGTAATCCCTTGTTTTGTATAATAATACTTTATTGAGACAAGATCTATTAATCGTTTATATTACCGATCTTCTGATGGATTATCATTTTGAAAGCACCGCTCTCTGAATTCGATTAAAAACGGAATTAGAGATACGGTCACAATTAGATCCTAGTTTTTATGCATTTCTAACAAAATGAAAAAGATTAATTTTAACAAAGCGGAAATTTCTCTTCTTGAAAAAAGATATTGAATTTCTTTATCTGTTCATAATAAAGTGATCACTTTTTGCATACCTACTTATTTTTCAGTTTAGCAATCATACACTAAAAATTTATAACTTTTAACATGTTGGTCATGTTAATCACGCTTCTATATTGCATCCAAAAGAAGGATGAAAGCCTCGATCTCATTATACAAAGCAGACGGTATTTAACAATCTTAATATAGAACCAATTACTTTGCGAAAAAAAACGTTTACACGAATAGCTTTTACGTCCAGGAAATAAATGCTTGCTATTTAATTGGCAGACACATATTGAATTTTATTCAAATTGTTCTAACAGAAACAAATTTTATTTCCAGCTGTTTAATCATTTTTCACTGCATGCTTGCTATAATTTTATTAACTTCGTTTGAACGATTGTACGAGATTTAAATTAATTTATCAATTGATAATTGTAATTTCTTATGTTCAACGAGACACCATGATGATGTTTCTATACCTATCAAATGGTTAAAGTATATTCAAAATCGGAACGGACATTATATAAATGCGTTATCAATATGTATTTCGTTCGATTCATTGAAACATTAATCTCGATAAAAATAGTTCTAATTCGTACTGAACCTGCACTTTAGCTTCAACACCAAGAAGCTAACGCATAAAAATTGCTCCGGTAACTAGTGAATAATGAAATTGTATCGAAACCAGTAAACAATGTACAGTTTTACCGAGTGAAGTTGAACGAGAGGGGGGAGGGGAGGGGGGGAGAGAGATAGATGGTTGCTATTAGTCACCATTAGTTTCCAACACTTCTCCCTATTTTCTCCCATCATTTCTCCTTAGTTTCATTCGCCAATTCCCTCCCGGCGCGCAGACCAAATCCTCCCGGCTCCTCCCATAAACTTCCAGTTCTCCCGGTAAACCTATATAGCACGTTAAATAAGCGCAACGGCGTACATATGTATAGACCGATTATGTCCCTGTAGCCTGAACAGTTTCCGAAAATCGGCAACAAACGGATCGCTACTATGATTGTATGGTGCTACTTTCAATAAACCGCCGATATACGTGAAAGATTAACGGATGTGCGGAACCAATTATTCTACTTCGCGTAGCTTAGTCGTTGAACGACCGTAGGAATCTAATGTTAACCGTGGCGGCGTAAGGTGTACATAGTTGTAAATAACCGAACTGCGGATCTTCCTTGCGAATTATGTATATTCCAAGCAGCCAAAATTTTCAAGAACATATTGTATACGTTCCCCCGTGAATGATGTCAAATTCTACGTTGTTACTGATTCCATCGAAGTTCCGCAGTCTTTGAATCAGAATAACATTCCTAATGGCTTTCGCTCGTCGCATTGTTACAACGAAAGCCTTCTACGTATTTTATATTATGAGAATAATCATACTGATATTTATTGTTCCCATGTTATAAGTACGTACTTATAAGAGATTGAAACTGAACAGAATTTTTGAAGCGTTTTCTGTAATTGTTGAGCGAAGCAATTGTTGTATTCCAAGTACTTTTATTGTTGAAACTGTGTCAAAGGATGACGAGGTCTCATATCAATTTCTTATTATTTTTTAAAGGAGTGGACGTTCATTTAGACTCTGGAATCTTAATTTTTTTTTATTATTATTTCTACCTAACTCCTCCCATTTTTTTTATTACACTTAATTACCTTTAATGTTTCAGCTAGAACAATGCCATTTATGCCTAAAGCGATTAAGTAACTCGATCTAGATATTGAAAGATTGTTAACATTTGCGCAGAGACGATATTATTTTAACTTACACGGACTAACTCATTGTTTTATGAAACTTATTGCGAACATGCGAATAGCGTTTTTCATTTATTAGTCTTCCAATTCAAACTATCGGTTAATTCTTTAAACATTCTATTGCAAACTGCACAATAACTAGACTGTAATTTGATGCATTTACGTCAAAAGTGCAAAGATAAAACATAAGACATAAAAAAAGCTAAGATTACCATCACAATAATTTCAATTTAAAATTGCTAAAAGAAGAACTCGTGAAACTATTCAGCTTTTGTTTCTTGGAATTGATGGCGAAAACTTCCATTTTTCGTAATGATTCGCTTAAACAGTTTGTGTCTAAACGAGAGACAACAGTGTCGTGCTAAATATATTTTTAGTACCGTCTACGGCGTCTAGTTAATGAAATTTCTTGTCAAGAATTCCACTTTCATTGATCCACAGAATGAAAACGTCGACATCTGCCTAAAGCCGTAGAAATCGTTCGACACTAACCAGACTAACGCTTGAACGAAGTATCGACGCACCAATACATGTACTGAGCTGTGTGTAAAGTCACTCGTAACTTGTAATTGGACCGAAAGTCATTTCGAGTCGTAGAATTCTCTGATGAATCGACAATTAATTTCACCTCGCACAGAAAACTGTATTGTTCTAACTTTTTTCTAAAGATTTTCATGTTTTTACTCGATTGCCGAACTTTGGTTTCTCGAAGATTTACACTATCGTCGCTATAAGATTTTGTAATTGACTCGATGACAACAAATGTATAAGGATCTATATAATCAATGCCTGAATAACTTTATAGAGTCACTATTACAAACACTCGACTCAAATTGTCACGACACGATTTATAAAAATTGAATATCGCAGGTTGCACTGTTAGTCAAGACGAGAATAAAATTAACGTTTTAATGTCTTTAATTTCTTCCTGTAAAATTCTTGTACTAAGTCGCCGCACACGAAACTCCGTGGACCATGAACTCACAATAAAGTTTCCCGTTGTCTTTGTAGTGATTGAAACTTTTTCATATTATTTCATTATAAAATAATAAAATGGCAAAAAAAAGAAAAAAAGAAATAAAAAGTAATGAAATCGATGTTGTATTGCTGAGTGTACGCTAACGCGTGATGAAGAGTAAACAATTATGTAACCGTCGATTAAGAGAATTGCGAATTAGATTAATCACAGTTTAGAGTAGCGAAAGTCCGTTCACGTATCGTATATTAGCCGTTAGGGGTAGATATGTTAGCAACACTATAAAGTCTAAATGAAACACTCTCGTTTATAGCACATCGATATGCGTACGTATGCCATGATCATGTTTTTATTTTTTATTGGATATATTTCTCGCGTTGATGTTATTTTGCAAACATTGTCGTTAACAACGTCACCTTTCGGACACCGCTATAAAAATGAAAACAACGCTTGGTTTCGTCGATGTATTGTATTTTATCATGGATTCTGTAAATGTAGATTTTATAATGTTGTAATAAAAAGATTTCTTTCTATACGACATCATTTTCCGTTGCTGTGACAAACGCACGGATTGGGAGAGATAACCCATGCGTCGAGACTCCCGCACAGCGGCACGATGCCTCTACCGGGCGAAGATTATAATTTTGAACCAACGATCAGACGGAAGCCTTACATCGCGTCGTACAGTAAGAAGAAAATGTGATTCTGTGACTAAAAGTCAATTTTTCGGTGTTTTCAATATAATAAAATCATTTCTCTAATTTTTCCACTAATGAATACCAAAAACTTTTTCAAGAAAAGCTTCCATTTTTAAGTACTATAATAAAAAAAAGAGCAATGTGACATTTTTTGGTTTCATTTTTCTTTCTGTAGCAGTTCATTTCAAGGAACAGTTAGAAATTTTACGAAAGATCGGTGCAAACCTGCTTTATTATTTAAATTCTTCCTTTAACACAACTGACAGTTAGTCCAGTACCCTGTTACTAATTCCAATTCGAGATCTCTCGGTCCTTGACAGAGCTTGTCCGTTCTCTTTAGTATAATTTGTTGATGCCAGTCGATTGCCAGTGGCATTGTATAATCACATTTATAAGGTCTCTTATGCATCAATTAGACAGATTCCAAACACAAGTCTTGATCTAAACAGACGATCAAAAGCAACAGAATTACACCGGTTAAATCGTTACGTTATTAGATTGTTGTAAGTGAGATATCGGATTTTTGTGATCAGCAAATATTATTATTATTGTCTATTGCCAGCGTCACGCTTTGCCAAAAAGAATTCTATGCGAATTTTGTATTACATCGCAAGAAACAATTAAAAAAATTACTTCGTTTTTTAAAGACTTAAGCGACGAATTTATTCTTGCAGAAGACTAGAATCTTTTTAAAATGCCATTTTATAAATTCACTTGTTGCATTCTATCATTCTTTCGCGCTAACATTCAGGACAATACAATAATTAGGTGGTCAATAATGTGGTCGAGAAGTACAAGTAAAGTGGGACAAATTATAATAACGGGTCCTACTCTTTAACACCTTCAGGCTACAGCTCGATCCATTAACGAGGAATAATACAGAAATTTCCTTTGCTTTGATCGAGTGATGATTTACTGGTGAGACAGTGCTGCCTTCATAGTCAAAGAAAAAGAGGGACAACAGGGAATAAGCAAGAGAGCATGAATCAGCACAAACATGTAGAAAAAAACACACCGACGAACGATGTAGCTTGGTATTATTCTACCGTGCTTGCAATCTTACTCTTTCGCGCTCCATTTGGTTGGCACGCAATCAGCGGCGCACGACAAGAAATTAGATTTTTAAAGTAAAACTACTTTCATAGCCCATGTGAATAGCTCTATACAATTATCAATTTTGAATTAGTTATAGAATTATCGAAGTTTTTTCTGATCTATAACTGATTGGAAATCGGAAGTTATCAACGTGAAGGTTGCCGTGACTACAGACTTCAAAGAGAGTCGGAAAGAAACCAGAATTCCTTGCAGCTTCCTTTTTTACAACAAATTTTCCTTAATTATTAACGCCTTAATAAATGTTACTTTAATAAATAATGCCTTAATAAATAACATCTCAATAAATTACTCCTTAATAAATTACGTCTTAATAGATAACACGTTATTAATTCCTGGTTAAAGTGTCATTCTTGCATCGTCATTATTTCCTTTTCGTTTATCAAAAAATCTGAAATAGACGCGACAAATTGTCGTAGGAATTAGTATTAATATCTTTTTGAAAATTTACCTTGACAAATTATTAAAAATCATTGTTAAATACAAAAGGATCTTTCTATCAGTCCTGAAGATAGTAGATAGTTATTAACAAGGAAATTCTTTTAAACCTAACACTGGTTTTCTCCCGCTAGGGGTGCAGGTAAAGCCCAATCTTTGACCCGTAGACATTGGTTAACACTTCGATCGACATCTGAAACAAAAAATAAAGAAGAGTCAAATAAAAATTCGACAAAAATGGTGGTCCGCTAATCTATTTCACTGCGACGCTAATTTATTTCATTAAAAAAAGGTGAACTCTCGCGAACTTGTATTGTTACCTACGTGATACTAAGTGGAAACACGATTCTGAATGAAAACGTTGATTTTACAACGGATCATCCGTTCCGCGAACTTTTATAATTGCAATTCCACTCTAATTTCATCGAACAATTTTGTGACAATGTCGAACAGAAGACCAGTTATAATTCGCATCCAGAGAGAATATAAGAGCACAAAGGGGTAATGAAATGCGGAGTTATTCTTTCGCAACGCTGTGCACTGATAATCTCGATCTAATCAATTTCGATTCGAAAGTGAAAATTCCGCGAACATTGATCTGTTTCCACGTAACATTAACCCTTTTAGTACCGGCGAAAAGAGTCTGCATCTGAGCGAAATGTTTAAAACTCGTTTGACGGAGTTTGATAAAGTTTCGGAAAGAAATTGCAAAAACTTTGAAAATCCTGATAATGAAATGTTGTTTAATAAAAATATTAAGAAAACTATCTCGTTAACAATAGCCAACAATGATATATTGTTGTTCGGTACTAAGAGGGTTTAAGGGAATCGACGACGATTCTGCGATAATGCAGCGATCCTTGAACTGGTTACTCGTAGTGTAACATTTATTTCGAAATACTAACGCAAACCGTTGTCATTTTTCGCAACGCTGAGACAACGTGTAGAATTTTCGCAACGCTATTATTTCGAGATAGCCTAGCAACAGGGGCAGTTCCCAGCCCCTAGGAATCCACCACAGATTCCAACGCTACGCACCACCCACCCGCCTGGACGTCGTAACGCCAGGACGAATGTTCCCTTCGTCCAAGACGACAGTTCAAGCTCGCAAAATGAAAATTCTACCAGTCGGCCTGGGATATAGATCGAGGTCTAGTAACGTTGTCTTTGTTACGCAGAAATGTGTTTCACAGTCTTATGCTACAAGGCTCAGTACCTGCAGCTATCACGTTTAGAAAAACGCGTTTGCAATCGCTACGCTAACTCAACCGTTGTTACTTGAATTCGCGACTCTAAAGAAAATCGCGAATATCACACTGCAGAGGGTTTCAGCTGCGGCATGGACTCTGAAAGACGAATGAAGCTACTGGCAATGCGATGGTTCCCCAACACTAACTTTAAAATCGATTCAATAACAATGATCTAATGCAAAAGTCGCGATGTGCCCATTCGAGCTGTTCGTTGGGGCAGCAACATCTGTCCATTATTGTAAATGCGGTACGGGCGTCCGAAAAGTCGAAAAGCAAACCTACTGCAATGCGTTTGTGTCAATGTAGCACTAATTCAAAGAACAGGTCGTACGTACCTAGTCATCCCTTCAGCAATTAAGTCATAAATGTGCGAATGGTCTAGCAATAGGTAAAGAACCATACGAACGAAAGTACTTTACGACCACTGCACTTAAAGAAATTCGACCCGACGAACGGACAACACGTGCGACAGACCTACAGTACCGTTGCACGGACAACCATTCATAAATTTCACTTTGACAAACGAAGAAGACACAAACTAGAACTGTTGACCAAATTTCCCACACCTCATTCCAAGTTTCTTCCGATACACCCACCTCCAATCAAAAACGCTTCATTTCCTCCGCCAATCAACAGAAAACCGAGGTCACAACAGACAGAACACGACGAACGCAGTCAGAACGAAATTAACCTGTTAGCTGCGTACGACGTATATACACGTCATAAGGAAATGGCAATTTTAGATCTTATAATAAATATACTTCTCCTATGATTTATGTCAAAATGCTTATAGTAACATATTCCTAAATTTCGCACGTTTTAGGATAATTGTAGAACAATTACCAAGATAACTGCACTCAGTAGGATTGATAAAACGCGTAACAAAATTTATTTTCTTAATACATCGACGGAGATAAGTGGTTAATACTCGAACATAACGCATACAGATCGCAACCTAAGTCGAACAGAACACATCTAGATCAACTAGAACGCACTCAGAACACATTCAGAAATCGTGAACATCATATCTGTACAGTGTTGTATTAAGAAAGCGTAAATAGAAGCAAACAAGCGTCTTCATCACTACGACATTGTACCAAACGCGTCTACACTTACTTTCCGAAAGTAAGTGGACTTTGAAAATCTCGAAAATTGATCAACACAACAGAAGATCGAATTTCTTCGCAACGCCATCTTTAAATCAATTGTGCACAACGAACAAAATTAAATCGTAATTATTTCATTCGCAGCACTGCACTCTAAAGAATTTATTTCAATGCTAATGGAAATCGCATTTATTTTATTCACATGGAATCGATTTAGTTACTATTTCAAAGAACCGACGCAAAATCCATTCCTAATCACACACGCACATACGCACGCACACACAAAGAGAAAGAGAGAGAAAGAGGAAATTACGTCAGGCACGATACGCTAACAATTGTCAGTCGCTATTTTTATTAATTAGGGTAGCGGCTGACCTCAAATCAACGACAAAAACTCTTGAATAAGCAAATCCGTTAATACATATATGTCGAATTTTTTTCAGTAATAAATTTTTTATTTCTGGCTTCTTAATATTTGAAACCATACTTATGTTCTACAGATCCCTTGTACTAATGTAGTTAAATAACGAGAGGCGTATATGTATACGTATATCTGGATGTAAGACAAAATGACAAAATTTTTGTTATTGCTCACGTTTATGAATTATGTTAACGAAGATTCTGCCACCTTTTCAATTATTATAGTTTCCTACCAACCTGTAATTCAATTTACAATAAATCTTCGTAAAAAAACACGTATATATCAGACGGGAATAATTTATATCAAATACTGAATTAAATTACAGGTGTTGAGTAAGAATATTTAAATCAGATAATTTATTTGTACAAAACCTCGACAATAGGTGCCTATTTTCTCAATAGACCGTTGAAAAAATCAAGTAAAATCTGAAAGTCTTGTTTAAGACCATTGAATTTTTTTCGGAACGCTACCCAGAATTATGTTATTAGATGAAGAACTAACCTGTGTGAAAGCTAAAATTGATTGAACAACGGGAAAACGTACCGTATCGAACTTGAAAATTTATTAATTTTTGTAATTAATTTTTCGCCATTATAATCTATCGCCATAATACATTTCCAGGGATTTACTTCAAAGTAGATTGAACAGCTTTCGTAAATATGTACACCGGACGCAACAGATTTGATTTATTTGAAAATCGAAGCTCCTTTACGAATAGAATTTCATGACGCGTGCCTCAGATGGCGCGCCAACCGGACGAATGCGCGGAAAGAGTGAAACCCCAAATACAGTAAATTAATACAAGCTAGGCGCACAACCGTACATAAAATCTGATAGGTATCCTTCTGTTTCTCTCCATTGTATATCGTTCCCCTTCTGCAGTACTTGCGTGAAGCTAAATACACAGTAAAATGGTGGAAATATGTGAACCAGCTTAAGGATCGCGAAAAGTGTTGAAGGATAAGACCTATTACTGTACTATGGTGAGACATTACTATAACACGGCGAATCGACCTGTTATAGCTGTCGATAGCTGTTGCAGCTAGGAATGCGTTTCAAAAGTGGAAGAAAAAAAACCCAAATTTGGCTTCTTTCTTGACACTTTCAGCAATGAATTGTCAACCAATCAGAGCAAATAATATTTTTAATTAAACCTCGGTAATGAATTAAGCCGTAGTCTGGAGGTGTACAAAAATAGGACCCATTACTATGTCTATGAACTCAGGCGAAGTTATCAAAAGTTCATCATTCCACTGACAACGGCGCTAGAATAAAATCTCTTCAAATTTAACTACCGCATGCAATGTCTATGTTATTCTAACTCTGTGGTATGGTATAGTATGGTAACCCCTGGTACAACAGTCTGTAACTTGCTTTGACTATTATCAGCTGTACCGATCAGCATTGAAAAATCAAGTGATATCTAAGAATCTTGTTTAAAATTTATCTAATTGTTTAATTTATTTGAAATGCATATTAATCTGTTTGAAACAAAACTATTTGTACAATGTTGCATATGCAATTTCCGTCTAATGCAAGTTTAACCTAAACAACTGTCAGTTGTATAAATTTATGAAAATATTTAAACAAACATTACAAGAAAATTGTAAGATTTTATGACGTTTATTATGAGAAATATTATTTCCTAATTAATAAACATGAGTGACACAAATGAAACCCAGAATGAGGATAACTGTCCAGGAAGTCTAATGGAACTGGCTCAGAATTTTGAATTAGCACAGAATGCACTTTCTGAGTTTCAGAAAGGCGCGTACACCAGTTGTTTGTCATATTTAAATAAATTGGAGACCCTGAGACCAAAAGATTTAAAAGTAATGCATAATAAAGTTGTTGTGGAATGTTATAAAAATGACTTGAAGAAAACAGAGCTGTTAAGGAAAAGCTTGAATGCTATTTGCGGACAAATATCAATGACTGATTCGACTGATACTACTATAGATGACATTCAAAAGTGTGTCATGAGATATAATCAAGCAGTTTTATTGTATCATACAAAGCAATACAGTGAAGCGTTACAAATTATGAATAGGTTATTTGCTTTTATAGAACCCATGGGTATGTAGAAAATAACTATATATTTAAGTGAAATTATTTTTTCAGCGAATAGATCGTGGCATTGAATTTAATCTGTACGTATTACATTTTCTCTTAGAAGAATCACTGGCGCATAAAGTCTGCCTGCTTTTAGTAGAATTGCATATAGTAACTGATCAGCCAGATGCTGCGCTGTCTTTAATAACTTACATAGAAAGTCAACTGATATCTACAGATAATTCTAAACTTGCATCTGTTGACAAAGAAGGCATTATGAAATCTGTGACAGAGCAGAAGGAACAAAAAAAAGAAACTGATACAGCGACGGATGCATTTAAGATAAAGTTACTAAAATGTAAAGCTAGGATATATCTTATGATGCATCAACTGAAATTGTGTAAAAGAGAATGGAAGACATTTGTTTCCTTGGGTACACCTGTAGTAAGATAATGAGAATAATATTCCAAAATCAATTCTGTCATTCTTAATTTATTATACAATATATCTTTTTGGTTCTAAAATTCTATCTCATTTTCAGAATATATCAACAGTATTCTTGAAAGCAAATCTTGAATATTTGAGGGGAAATTATAAAAAAGCTATTAAATTACTGAACTCTGTAACATCAGAAAATATGGATTTTAAGTATGTTGAATAATATTGATATTATTATTGAAAACTGATAATACTAATAAATAATTATTTCTTTCAGAACAAGTGGCGAGTCTTCTGCTGTTCTATATTACAACAATATGGCCTGTATACATTTTGCAATGGGTAAACCAAATTTAGCTTGTTTTTATTTAAGGAAGGCTCTACGCGAGAACAAATCTGCATTAGAAAGTGTACAATCAAAAGATAGTGGTAATTATAACGTTTACCTTTTATTTTGAATCATCAATTTGGATATTGAGACAAATTTATATAGGAGCAAACACTTTTAATTAGATCCCTTATCTTCCCAACCATTGTATACACTTGGTGGAAACAGACACTACCAGTTGATGTATAGTTTAGGTGTTTCATTGTTACATGCAAATCAAGCATTGGCTGCCTTTGATTGTTTCATGGAAGCTGCTCAGAAGCTTCATAACAATCCTAAACTGTGGTTAAGAGTTGCAGAATGTTGTATTTATTGTCATAAACCGGTGAGAGCTTCAGATGATGTTGAATTTGTACATTTTTAGGAACAAAATATTACTCTTACTCTAATTTTCAGACAAATGAAGTTGATTTTAATATTCCGAAACGGAGGAAGGATTTAGTGCAGAAAGTTGTAGGCTCTGGAATTCATAGAAAAATTATTTTAGCATCATCTCTTTCTAAAGATACAAAGTATCATTCTGAAAGTTTTCCGTCTGCAATGCCACAACTAACTTTAGAATTTGCATCTCTTTGTCTAAAGAATGCATTGTTTTTATTACCGAGTATTAATGAGCTCAATGAGCTCAACGTTCCAATTACAACAATCGCCAGTTCACAATCGGTACCCCTATCGTTAACAGCGGGTACTAGTTTGGGTATTATAATATTTTATACATAATGACAAACATGTAGAATTTAATTTACTGCAGTCGTTCAGTGAATAAGATATAAAAAATTGTTCAGGTGCTCAACATTCGCCTTCAGTGTCACAAGTGTCAACTGTAGAAGCACTAAATTTGAAAGTAAATGTTCTAGCAGCAAGTGCTTATGTGTGCCTATGTTTGGGCGATTATGTTGTCGCTCTTGAACATGCCAAATCTCTACTAAGTATCAATAAATTGCCAGGGGCATACAAAATGCTAGGAAATCTTTATGCCGCGGAAAGTTTGATATTTATGGACAAAATTAGCGAAGCAATTGACTACCTTAAACCAGAGAATATTCAAGATTTAACTACTTTCGTACCTATACCTGACACGCAAGATAAAGGTGATGAGGTTGTTGCAAAACCTCTAAAGAGTAAGACCAAATTTCCATTTACTTTATTCGTGTTATAAATATAATTTTCGCTAATTTATATGTAAACTGATGACTAATTATATTTTATAGCATGGTACCCGACAACTGTTCCTACCGGCATCGCTGTTCTTAGATACAATTTAGCTGTAGCTTATGCGATTCGCGGTGAACTTGACAAATCTGGAGAAACCTTAAAAGAAGTAATTAACAACATTAAATAATTCAAGATTTCAAATCTTTTTTTTTCCTAAGCCTGTCTTCTTGTTACGGCTATCGTTTTTATTAAGTATCCTGTGATTCTTTTCAGGTTTGGATGTCTAAAGGTCCAGACTGCGATGTTCCTATACATGTTATAATGTTAGCTTTATATATAGAGTTACAATTAGGTAATATTAATAACACCACGCATTGGAAATGATATCAAAAAGAGCTACCGTAAATTTTTTGTTATGTTACAGGTCATGCGGATATTTCAAGGTCAATAATAAAACAACATTGTCCGCAGTATCGTTGACGGTAAATAGGTTTTGTAAATTTTGTCTTCATAAATGTGAATCAATTGTACACACTTACGTATTCGAGTATGTATGTACGTATTATATAAAAACGTGAATCATCATGGAAATATAAATTGAATTCGTTAATGAATACTGTGGCGACTACCTCGCTCCTCCAAATTTCCAATTTTCTAAGCGCGCCACAAATACTATTAACATTTCTATATTTTGTAAAGTTTTATAAATATAATACTTATGTATTTTCAAGTTGTACTTTTACTAGTGTCTTCTTGTATGAGATCACACTGCATTCTCTTAAATTATCAAATTAATTAATTTTGTTCAGAATCAAATGTGATATAATGCATGTAAAGTTGAGGCGGATGCTTGAGGGAAATATAGCACTTTACAGATTTTAAATTTGTTTACAAAATATGAATCTTCGAATCGTGTAAGTTTTGTTTATGTTTAACAAACGATGTTGTATTTATGAATCATTACTTTAGAAAATAGCTGTCAAATAGAGTTGAATCTTTTTATATTTTAATCAAGAAATTAAAAGAATAAGCTGTTGTAGTACCTTCTTTCTTTAATTAAAATGGATGATATCTTTGTTATTATTGAAGTATTTTCGATTGGAATAAATAAATAAGACAGAGGCGAGATACTGAGTCTATTAATTTAAATTTACAATGAAGGATAGGCATCATTTGCCACGCAGTCTCATAAAGAAAGTCATTTTGTTTCGATTCTTGGCTCTAGCTGTAGAAACACGTGTGTTAACTCGTCAGCAACGATTTTGCCAATTGTTACTGGAAGCGAACTTACTGGATGGTGTTGGAGGCCTCTGGCCTGTAATATGGTCATGGCCGTCTAGGCGAATCACCCCAGGGCCTTATTCTGGACCTTACTCTGCCTGACTCACACATATCCAGTGGTTCTCCACTGTTAGTTATTCCATGTGTGACAACGTTTCCTCTATTTAATATGTATGATCGGTAACAAGCCATAATCGTTTCCTGAAAGCACGAGTGCACACGAGTTCTCGATACGTAATCAAATACATAATATTATAGTACTTAAACAAGCGCGTCTGTCTAATTATTTCAGATTTCTTATCTTATATTAAAAAATAGCAGGCGCTTGTTAGCAGCCAATGTTACTCTACTATTTATATATAAATACAAATACAATAACTTTTGATTCTAGATACTTGAAATATTACCTATTACTTGCATGTTATATGGAATGAGTGTAATAAATAACAAAATTACGGATTTATAAATAATTTATTCATTCCTAAATTTCACTTATTTATCCGCACCATTTGTTTGCTTAAAACTATTACATTATTTTATATTCATATTATGCAGATTGGTCAAGAACGAAATAAATTTTTGATAATGAGGTAATAAATAGTTCAGTTGTTAATACCTATGATTAAACAGATTCGTTTTGAGTTATTATTGATCGGATACGATCGCAAATAAAAAGAGAACTCTAATAGATTTTATCAAATTATTTTGCTATAACAAACAGGTGACTAAATAAAAAAGATTCTCGACCTTAAAATACCACAGCAATCCGTTACTTACGAGTAATTATAATAGTGCTGAACAATGAGGGAGGAGAAAAAAAAGATTCCATTATATTGAAGATCTATCCGGAGACATGAATGCTTCACCGGTTGAGGAGGAAGGACAACGGAAGGCCGTCGTCCATTACAAACTCAACAGAAGAAAATTAAAACGCCGCACTTCCTCCGATTCGATGTTCATTAAAGTAGCATAATTGCGGCCGGCGATGCGCAATTAAATGTGGCTAGTTTACCCCATTTTCGTTCAGCAACCAGGTACTTGTGTTCGACAATAAACTCGTAATTTCGTTATAGTTGCAATCTATTAAACGGAGGGATTTTTTTTGCGTAATAAAAGAGACGTAAATGTTCGCTTTTGCTTAGAAAATTTCTCGAACTTTTAGAGATTAAATAAAAAATATTCAACGTTATCGTTTTGCCGGTAGATGATAGTTCGTAGACAATTAAAATTTCAGGTAAGTCGGTAATATATTTCTTTTATTAATCTCAACCGGTCTATAAACAAATCGATTTCTTTAAATGAATCTTTCAAGTGCGAAACATGTATATTTATTAATCTATATGTATACATTCTTCTGGTTAGTATTTTTTTTGTATCTGCGCATTATCCACGCATTTTCTGCACGTTTGAGGAATATTAATAGGTGAGAACAATGTAAAAATTCTTTATGTTATCTCTTTAATTTACTAAAATTATTTCAAGCGATAATTGCTGAAATGATAAAAGTTCGGCTGCGAATTTGGTTCGTGATTTAGACTATTGCAAATCGGCATTGACTAGAAGATCGTGCGAACGTTTGCCCGCAAAATCCGATTCTACCAAATAAAAAGCGAAAGTGAATGAAATACGCCCGGCAGAGTCGTCCGGTTTCCGTGTTACAGACACAAGCAGCGCTTCGAGTAACGCGTACCGCTGGAAATCTGAACTGATCGCTCGTGTCCATGGAGCCAAAGCGGACTTGATAAATTTAAAATAAAATTGATCCAACCATTTGGCGCGCTGCCCTGACCCAGTTCGAGTTCTGCTCCTGTCTCCAGCGAGCAGAACAAGACGATGCCGCCGCTGCTCGGAGCGCAGAGCGAATCGCCTCGGGGAATCGCCGCGATTCGCCCTCGCGATCATCGGCTGACTATCGAAGAACACCCTGACCGTGTCCCCCGTTCGTTTTTCCCGGCGTCCGGAATCCAATGGTTTCAATTACGATCGAACAGTCGAACTTCTGTTCACCGACCGGCGCTAAATGCTAAACCCAATTATCGGCTCAAACGAGCCGGCGGTCATAGATTCCGAGAACGCTACCGTGTTTCAATTAGGTGTCGACATCAATAAAATATCGACAGAGGTCGGACAGTGAATGACACACGACGGTGAAGAGCGAGGTCGCCTGAACGGCGAGTTTCCTTCGAGAATTCAAATTAAGAGCCGACGGTGAGAACGGGGCTCGTCGGTTTGTTATTTAAACGCGTTAAGATTAACAAGGACGCGAATCAGAGAGATAATATATTGTATCGGATCTAAGAGTTTTCCTAGAGGTCCTTAGAGAACCGCGATCAGAAATGTTTGAAAATTCTTGTTGCATCGAATTAAATCACTTGCTCTTCGAGAAGGAGTTGAATTCATTTTTTTTTCTCCTTTACTCAACGATAGCATCTACTAAGACTGTGCCTTTAAAATGTCAGCTGGAAAGTCGAAGTAATCACGCAGATACATCCGATGAAATAGTACATTGTATTAAGTAAATGGAAATGGAAGAATTTTCGTAACATGCACACAATTTCTCCTTACACGAATGCTAATTGCAAGCCGTTTAATTGAAACAAATTGTATAGAAAACCGAACCTGAGGTTCTAGTTATTATTCAAAGAGCCATCTATCACACTCATAAGTTGGATCATTCAGTAATACACATGGGGCAGACGTGTGCGCGCGGCTTTATTCATGTCGTTTATTGGCAATATTCGCTTCGGGCGATGAAACGTTTGACGAATGACCCAAGGCGTTATGTATTATACCCAGCTGATATTATATCTGCTTCGATCGGAATGATCGATAATGATTTTATTTCATTATTCGTTAAAGTTATTTAATGCGCGGTAAATCTGGCGTATTGCCTAATTTTGTTCAAAAAATATTCGAACCGACTTTATGACGTAAAATTAGTTATGACATCGTTAATTATGACCTCGGCAAACGAAGTATTTTTTTACCATTTCTATTGTACCATGGATACCTTGTTATAAATATTACTTCAACATAGTGGTTGTCTTTGAATTCTAGTTATTCTCCTACATTGCTTTTTAAAAGGTTCTCTTTTGAAATACCGCCCCAGGGAAGTTGAATACTTGACGCGTATACGTACCACGCTAAATACAATCGTTCGTAGAACGGATTTGAATGACACTGAATTTAGAACATCGTATTTATTGAACATTATATTTAGCAAATATCGAATCAATTACTGAATATAATTGGTATCGTGTACTAAATAGAAGGCAACATTTTACGGGCATTGTATCATCCACTTCGGAAGGTTCTGCATAGCTGCTTACGCAATCTGTGAAGCCGTACACGTAAAACTAAGAGAGTTATGCGACGATCCGTCAAACACTTTTACGTAAATATTAATCCAATTGTATCTCTGTTTTTCTACCGATACCCTTAGCTTTTTTCAATTTCTTTCAACAAACAGCTAATCCGCTCGTGTTAGAGGTTCTCAAAAAAATTATAGTTTACTAACCAAATACTGTAATTAAGATGCTTCTTCGTATTTACAATAAATACATCTTATTGACTGATAGTAATAAATAAATAGACATATCTTTGCAAATAAATTGACACCGAGAATGGATTCAAAGATATAGTACAAACATTGTTGATTTTTCTTAATGCATTTCTATTTTTATATAAACTCATCGCTGCCTCGTAAATAAAATAATAAAAATATATATAAAATTTTAGAAGGAAGCCTAGATTGCTTACATGAAAATTATTATACTAGTATTATTGTCCTATATATGAGCCGTTTATTTTGAAAGTGGCCTAACTCCATTTATACTTAAATCAAGATAATATATTTACTATTGATAATGTTCGGAAGCAGTGATGAAGACTATTTTAATTAATTAGTATTTAACAAGTTAACCTCAGTTTTTGTACAATTGCGTTAGTCGAATAATCAGTACGTTTAAGTTCACGTTTTGATTTAAAAAGAATGATTAAAAAAGTTAATGATTTAAAAAGAAATCGAGAAGGAAACAGAATAATAGAACAATATTCGTCTTCCAAACTTCTCTTTTTCTTTTTATTTTTGTCCAAACTTTGAAAAATAATGTGGAAATCATAGATCACAAATTTTTAATATCAAGACATTCGTTTTTACCAAATGATAGAGATTTTGGCGTGGTAGAAATGTCATTAAAAAAAAATAATTTACTGTTCGTTCCCCAAGATTATTACAAAATTATTAAAAAGTGTCGGAAAGGTAATAACTTTATTGTAAATGAAACGAGACAAGAAGATTTTGTATCAACAAAATGATTAGAAAACGCAATTTTCAAAAAGGTAAAGAATTCTGATGGAGAATCAATAAACTGGTTAATGAAAATTTTAAAGTCCTGCATTTATTACCACGTCGGGGTAGACCAAGAAACTTCGAAAATATTGTATTGACACCACTGTATAAAAATATCAGATACATTACAACAGGAAAATTCAAGGACATAATTGACCTCTTACGATATACATATACCACCGGAACATCATGATTTCTTCAAATCCCTTTCACGCACACAAAATGTAGACGATTAGTAAATTGTTTTGTAATAAATTTATGTTTTTTATGTTTTGTACGTTATGTAGTTAAAAAACTGTTTTGAATCGCATAAATTAAGTTTCCAAAGTGTTTTAAAGATATGTAAAATAAATTAAGTATTGTTTTTTTTCTATTTGAAGCATCTTAAATTATGTTGAATGGACTTGGGCACCTTCAAATTTTATAATGAATCTGGATGTTAATTTTGAAAGTGGCCTAACTCCATTCTTGATAAGAAAACGCATATTATTCGCTTAATAATTGCCACTATTTTAATAGGAACTATAAATTGAACACCCTTGGATACACTTAAGCAGTATGACTCATTAGTATCCTAAACGTATATTTTTAAATTCATTGAAACGCAAACCCTTAAATATCTCGATTTGAAGATAAATGGAGTTAGGCCACTTTCAAAATAAACGGCTCACATATAATATATACTAGTATAATACTAGTATAATTTTCACGTAAGAAATCTAAGCTTCCTTCTAAAATTTTATGTATATTTTTATATTTTTATTCTTTTATTATTTTATATTATTTTTTATTATATATATATTGCTATTATTTCATTTACGAGGCAGCGATTGTAAAGATATGTCTATTTATTATACTAGTATTATTGTCCTATATATATATAATACTAGTATAATTTTCATGTAAGCAATCTGAACTTCCTTCTAAAATTTGAAGCATTCTGAAATAGGGATCAAAGGTAAGTTGACAGGACAGACAGGTGGCCCCTGAAATAGACGAAGAGGCGAGAAGGCGAGGAAACGAAGACAAAGAATGAACCCTTTCGATTCGACAACGATAACCTGCGCATATCTTCGTCCTTCCCCACTACAGGTATGGCCATACATGGTACCAGCCGCACTTGACCTATATCTTATTATGCTGGCAGCGTCCGGATGCAATACGAAGCGTTTGCGAATAAGCCTGCCGGGTCTCTTCGAGGCTGTCGAGATTTACCTCCACCGTGAAGAAATCCTTCCTTCCTGTAGCAGCCGTCTGGCCGCCCGAACTTCCGTGACAGACACAGACTAGGTTCAAAGAGTCGAGGAGTTCGTGTCGGTCTTCTAGTTTTCATACCCTAAACCTAGGAGACTATCGTATTTTTCTTAAAACATTCCGGGTACGTTCTCCACCAGTCAGTAAACGATCTGCTATGCAACCTGCGACTAGAACCGTTCAACGCTCAGTTTCCAGTGGGGTCTCTGCGAGAACATATCGCGGAAACAATTGTCCTTGTTACATTTCCACGCGGCGCGTATCTGGACGTTAAATGCCAACGATTATACGTAGGTTAAGCGTTATCTACAAGGAACAAACGGCCCTGAATAGACAAACATTAATCTTTTTTTTTCACGCCATTCAGGAACTACTTAGCTGCAAAGCGCCTGTTGCAGTGCACGATGTAGGCAATCGTTTAATCGATCCTCCAGCAAGTTCTACAATTTGTTGCTGACAAGACCATCCAGAAGCGACTCGGAAACCATTCCGCCACGCTTATGCCATGCCAAGTTCCTGGCCGAGTACTCATCGCGGGACACCGACGATCCCGACGTCGGACTCGTGTCTCACTCTTGACCGGTATTTAGGAAGGTCACGACCTCAGGGTAGGTTTGTCGCGGCACAAGTGATCACGCATGCGCAACCCACGGGCGAAAGTATTTAAAGAGGTGGACGCGTGTTCGGGAAGGCCACTCTTCCCCGAACTGTCACGAATCGCGCAACGAATCCCCCACTGTCCTCCCCTTCCGAGGCGAACGAGCACACGTGTTCCCAACCGGAGCGGGAACATATCAGCTCTTTTACTCTCCTCGTTTTATCTCCCTAAAGGCAATCGCCTCTACCCCTTCGACGACAGGCCCCTCTCCGCTAGGATCCGTTCGTCCTCTACGGGTTTCCCTTCTCCGAGGATCGTCGGCCATCGAATCGTTTAATAGACCTACCGGCTTGTCTCCGCAGATTCGATTTGGCACCACCAAACGTGTCGGATCTGGTGAAGAGAGATACATCGTCAACGATCATTGGAGAACCGATTTCTCTCCTTCTTGGCCTGTAGCAGATAAAGCGCTGGCTCGGACAGTCTGATATGTTCGAACCGATCATAACGCGACTGCCAAGATGAACATTTAATCGTGCGATTAAGTCGGTTCGTTATTTAATACGAAGTTCGAGATAAATGAGAAAGTGTTTGCTGGAAGCTGAGGAAAATCGAATGTGGATTAACTCGAGGGCCCCGCGTTAGATTTGCGTTCTCGTTACGAGTCTCGAAACGTATCGATATGGAGGAAGTGGACGTTCAACAGGAGTCGAGGGACAAAGTGGGCAGCCTGATCTTCACACCGCCGCCGATGAAGAAGTCCGACACAAGAGACAGCATATCCTCCGTGGACAGCGACGTCAGCCTCTGCTTTGATCGCAGGGGTTCAAAAGGGGAGGAAGCCGACCTGTCAGACAGCGTGAGTTCCGACAACGAGATCAAGACAACGGACACCGCGAAAGAGCAACAGCCTTCGGATCCAGACTCGGGAACAGACTTGACGGACGACGTGGCCAACCTCAACGAATCTATGACTCTGAAGTCGGAAACGAAGCTGGTCGAGTCCGGGAACGAGACAACGGACGACTACGTTCCTCCTAGCGACGAACTCGCCGAGAAAATTTGTACTCAAGTGGAGTTTTACTTCTCCGACGAGAACATAGTTAAGGACGCGTTCTTATTGAAACACGTGAAGAGGAACAAGGAGGGGTACGTGTCTCTAAAGCTCATCTCGAGTTTCAAAAGGGTGAAACATCTGAGCAGAGACTGGAGGGTGGTCGGCGCCGCTCTAGCCAAGTCGAAGAAGCTGCAGGTGAATCTACAGGGGACCAAATTACGGAGGGTCGATCCTTTGCCGCCGTTCGATCAAACCGCCCCTTCCAGAACGATTTTGGCCGCGAGGCTTCCGCTCGAGAAATTGTCTGTCGAGTCTGTGGCAGAAATTTTCCGACCCTGCGGAGAGATCGCTCTTATCAGAGTTCTTCGACCTGGACATCCAGCGCCCGCAGAGGTAATATGTTTACCTGCATCGGCATGTTCACTGCTGGCCAAATCTCGTTTGCTATACTCGCAACAGCGCTAGTAATCATTGTTACTCAAAAATGTAGACTTCATCTTGGTCAATGTTTGGTCTTTTAAACAGTTTGATAGCATCGGTCACCCACAACATTCTAAATTTATAGATCTAGCTTTTCTTTTGAAATTCTGTAGACAATCTCTAATTGTCCGTTAGATTAGTAGTCACTGAAAACATGAGAACGTGCGATATTGTTTTATCAAAACGTTTCAAATACAAGTTGTATAATATAGAAGGAATCACAGCTTAACAATGATACTATTGATGTATATAAAAGACTTTGGAGACTCCATAACAGTTTTCAACATTATACCGTTTTACTCTGAATTTCCAGAGGCATTGATTTCTATAACAAAGTAAGCTGTTTCATCGGAAGAAACAGTCTTGACCTTCAAACGTTCAATGGTCATCTATATACCAAAAGATTATCGGTAATCCCTGTGTTACTGTACAGCTTCTGTAAAAGAGCTTTCCATTATGTAAATGTCAGTAATTCAACGATGCTCGTCGAACGGTTAATCCACTTTTATTTAAAATTAAATTTAAATAAATTTATTTTATTTCTATTTAAACAAATTTACGACAATAAAAAAAAATTGTGTTCGACAATCGTCAGGTGCGACAAGCAATCGCCAAGAGGCCAGAGTTGGCGTCCAGCGAAGAGTGCGCCATGATCGAGTTCACGGATTCAGCAGCCGCTCGTCTTGCTCTACAAATGACCTTGGGCAATGCCAAGGTGTTCGAGCTGCAACAATCCACCGATAAGAAGAGGAAACAACAATCAACGAAGAAAACCGCCCTGACGAGATTGGCCAAGGAGGAAGCCTATAACTCCTCGAGCTGTGCCAGCGGATCCGAAGCCGAAGATGGAAAAGCCAGACACAAGAAACCCGTTCACGGTTATCCAATGTACCACGCTTATCCGAGCCATCCTTATCAAGGTACGTACACTATACATTTCCTAGCGATTCAAAGGCCATAGCCGATTAACCCCTTGCACTATGAAGATTTCTCGAAAACTAAAATATCCACTATTTTTATATTAATTCTCTGATGAGGTGACTATCACGGCTCGCGTACTCAATTTTTCAGATTTTTTGCTCGCCTGCAACATTGTCAAAAAAAAAATGAAAACTGAATGCGTCGATGTTTTTTGCTGTCAGAAAGAAGCTACTACTTGTCTAGTTTACCGCGAGTGTGGATTAAGTAATTTTAAACGTTATTGCATCGAAACAAACAATTTTATATGATGTCAGATTATTAAATAACATCCGCGTACCATTATTTAAATACTTTCTGAAACTAAAGATAGCTATAAAAAATATCGAAAATACTAAACAGTCGATCGATTATAAGGTAATGTTCAGAGTATTATTTTGCACAAGGATTCTTATGAAAAATAAAAGTTATAAATAAAAGTTGTTTCTATGAAAAGCGATAAACAAAAGTTAAATAGGTACTTGTTTTTCTTTTAATAATCTGTATTCTATTTCATGAACCCATTATATTAACCCCTTGCACTACGACTACTTTCATGCTGCGTTGATTAGCCCTTATTTGTTCTTAATATTTTGCCTAATAAGACCAAACAACTTTTGTTTCTCCTGTTATTTTTATTTCCCTTCTTTTTTAAACTATGACAACAGAAGAATTAAATTTGACTTCGATTTAAAAGAAATTAATAATATCCATATTTAGTGGATCTTGCATGAACTCTTTACCACGAGTCTGACTCGTTATTACAGTGCAAGGGGTTAAGAAATACTATAATATTTTATCCATCATAAATTATTTGATAATACTATAGTCTACATCGAGTACTATAATAAATGATTTGATTGCAGGACCCCCTTCGCCGGATGCGTGGCTGTCACGACGGCTGTCCGGCTGCTCGGTATCGGGTTCGGAGAGCGGCTTCATTCTGCGTCGTTTGTCTTCCTGTTCCGGTTCAGGGTCCGGTTCCGGTTCTGAGATCGGCAACTTCGGGAGACGTTACTCTGCCTGTTCCTCTGGTTCCGAGAATGGTTACTGCCACCCGGTCTTCCCACCGAGTTACTGTTACCAGGAAAACCGACGTTTCTCCTGTTGCTCGAGTTCCGGATCCGAATGCAATACCGCCTGTTATCACTCTAGTCGCCGCGGATCCGCGGATTACGGGTCGTACATGAGGAAACTGTCCGCCTGCAGTCGAGATTCCGGCTTCGATATGTCACCCAGACGATTGTCACAGTGTTCCACCGGTTCCGAACAAATCACCTTCTGTCGACCGAGGAGCAACAGCGGTGTTACTTTAAGGCATCTACCTGAGAACGTAACCAGGATGCCGTCCGGTCCTAACGGCACCAGAGGATTCGACCGGCCAGCGAAAATGGACCATGCCATGGAACCCATCTGTTAACCTCTTAGGGCACCGCGGAACTTTACGTGGGGCTGTTTCTCAGTACGGCAGTTGTTCAACGCGAATTACGTGTAAATTGGAATGAAGTGTTTGATGATTGAATTATCATTTTTCTTAAAGATACGATACACGCATTTTAACTTTAACAATTTATCGGACGGCATCTGCGAAAGCCTCTATAGCGGTGCTCAGTGCCTAAGAGGTTAAGTAGCGTAAAGCTTCCCGAAACTTTATTGTGGAAAGTAATCACCTAGTCTATTAAATAACTTGGATCTTTTCTGTTAAGGACTTTGCGCATAACCCTGACAGGAGGTATCGATACAAACAGAATCGATTCAGCTGATCTATAAACGTTCAATGCTAAAGGCAAATATCACCTGAATACGATTGGGTCTCTTAAAACGTGTATCATTTTTTGAACACGCATATTTTATTAAAGAAAATTATCTGTTCGACTTGTAAAGAAAAGTTATTTTTTTATATTTTCTAAGCCCTATTTAAGTTAACACATTTATTTATAGGATCTCAATCTTGAATCTGTTTTCACTGGCTAGCAAAAAGATTCATAACTCTTTTAATCCTGGTTTTAAGCATTAGAAGTGTCCCAATACTTTAACATATTACTTTATAATATTACCTAATAACAGCGTACTGTTATATGCGCATAATTTTCAGCTATCGATTTCACAAGTATATTTGAACTCTTTCTGTCAGGGTAACACTTTCACCAGTTTTACGCAAACTAAATGATTTTGAAAACAATGATTGTTCATAAAAAGTTTTTCAATTTCACCTTACTGTTTCGATTTCGAATTTTTTTCTGCTGTACAGCTATCCACCGAAACTACGTGTATTTGTTTAAATAATCACTGAGCCGATGAATTATTCATATCTTCTTTATTGTATGTCTAGCAGTAAAAGTTTTCCACATGTAAGATGTAAATATGTGTATTATTAGGTCTGTAATTATATCTGAGCGTCGGTTTCATCGAGACCGAATTATAAGAGTTACGCGTATTATTCACTGTTTCTATCTGCAAGAATGAATAGTATTATACAAGAACGTTTAGATTACGAGATTCTGTGATATTGATCAGTAAATGTACGGACTTCGGAATCTTAAATAGAATATACATGCATTGAACAGACGTTGGTTTACAAACTGTTCATGATACCTTACCACTACTTACTACATAGCGATAACTAGAAAACATTGTAAAAAAAATATATTGGCATGTTTTTCGTTGTAACTTGATTTCCATTTCAATCCTTATGCGATTTTCTCAATTTTCGATAGTTTTCTTGTTCCTCTTTTTACCTTTGAAACGTATGCTTTGATCAAATGATCCAATTTCGATATTAATTTCAATCTCCCCTTCTTGTTCTAATTACATTCCTACATATCTTTATTACGGCTTTTATCTAACCTATTTCAAGATTATTTAAGCAATACGTGTGCTACAATTAAATAATTAAATCTGTTTAACAGTCATTTGGGTGTGAATACCTATGATGTCATTTTAAACTAAAAGAAATTGATTTAATTAAATGAAAAATAAAATTGTAAACATACCCGGTTCATAGGTACTTTATGAGTTATTGTGAGTTACGTATTTAAAAAATATACATACTTAAAACCATATAGTTCGAGTATGATTTTATTTTGTTCGATTTATTAAAAATTCAAATATTTAACGATAATAAAAAATCGTAGAAAGAACTCATCAAATATTTATATCGGTTGCTTGGCAGTTCTTCGTGAAAAAAGATATTTAAATCGTAACATGGTTACAATTAAAAACCGAATATTAGTTTTTAAAGCACCATTTCAAATATCGCATATGTACAATACATACATACAATTACGACTTACGAGTTGACGTTGTGACACATGGGAAGATTTAAAATGTGTGCATGCGTACACACTATTCACACACAATTACACACTGTTTTATATTCACTTTAATTTATATGTATACACCGATGCGATTATTTCATGGTTTACACGACAGTGCAAATGATTGTGAATTGAATAAGTAGTGTAGTAGAAATGTTACGTTCCCATGTATATACATATTGTGCTACGTGGGGCTCAGAAAACATAGCTTCGTATTGTGCTAGTAACCTAACATTTCTGATCACCATAAGATGGTGAGGTTAGGATGTGTTTACTTGTCAGACTCATCGATGCAGGGGATAAAACGTGACAATAATTTGAAGAAAACAGGGATGTGAATATGAAAATTGGACAATTCTAAAAACAAAATCATGTTTTTTCCCATCGGATGGCCTCGTGTCCTGAACACGACGGACCCGGAAAAGATCAATGCGATCGTCTGCAACAGGGACAAGATACTTTTCTCTGTTTTGACCACAGATTCTCTCACCATCTGGTATTGCAAGGTATACCTTTTAAATACGTTATTATTATCCGATAATTAACACTTTGACTGCACATCACAGCCTCAACAAATTCCACAATTACAAAATGGTTCAGTTAAGAAAACTTAAACTGAAAAATGATTGAAGTATTGGCTTCTTCGATTCTCTCGCATGCTGGAATATCTAGTTCGTTTGACTATGTCATGACACAAATTTCTTTCTAAATATGATTAAAGAGTAGTATTTCCCATGTGTAACTAATGTGATACTGAACGTATTAATGCTTGGAACAGTGAAATACTTTTATGTCTGATCTCTAGTGGTTCAGGTTCTTATTAGATGGAACCGACCATTGATTTTTCGTTTCCAATGAAGCTGTATGTAAACTTATGTTTTCATTTACAATTACATTATTATTTACAACAAAAAATATGTTTAATTACAGCCCTGCGTACCCATTGTATTTATTAGGAGAACTGCAGATTCTTTGCGGAAACACGGTGATAACATTCTGGTACAATGGAGACCAGATTCTAGTATGCTGGTTATAGCGGTATGAATGATTTATATAAAAAATCAGTTACAATGAAAAAGTTAAAGTAAGGATTTAGTATTTTATTGATTACAATTTAAGTTCTTTTAGACTTCAGATAGCTATCTGTTATTTTACCGGCTATCAGATTCTAGCCCAGAAGGAAGAGGTCTCTATGAACAAAGAGATTCTCCTGTTACTAGTTTAAGAAGAGATAGTGCTGAACTGTTTATTAAGGAAGTTATTCCATCTTTAGTATTAACATTTGTAAGTATGTATATATATATAAGTATTTATCGTTTTCTGCAAAAATGTATTTAAAAAAATATTTTAATCTTAGGAGAAATCAGCATGGATAGATGGAGGTATCAGTTCTTTAGTTTGTATACGTGATGAATTGATGGTAGCTACAAAAACTAGCCATATAATACGTCATAAATGGGATGGCACTGTAAATCGGGATTACTCCCTTGATTTAAGAAGAATACCATTTAGTGTAGATCAACAAATATCCACTGTAGCCATACCATTGACTGAGAATAACGTTTACGTTACTGATATTGAATATTCTCCTCTGGTTGGTGGATTTGCAATTGTTCTTAACACTGGCAAGGCAGCATTTCTTACTGCACAGTCACTAAAGTTTGATCCTAATGTATGTGAATTTGATTATAAGTACTAATGACACTTTCATCTATTGTATATAGATTGTATGCTTTCATTAATATTATCTTGTAGCAAGTGCAAGGGATTTGGGCTAGGGACGTCGACGACGCTACTTGCGCAGCTGTGAATCATAAGTATCGTCTTATTGCAATTGGAAGGCAAAAGTATGTCCTTTTAGGTATAAAGTACATATTGAAGTATATGTTCATATAAGTTTATCATATGTGCCTTTTACTATTAGTTCTGAAAGCGTAGTTTATTATGTGGACGAGACAACGGGAGGTTTAGAAATGTCGCATACGCTGAGTCTATCTTCAAAAGATTACCCAGGAAGACCAGGTCGAGTAAGGTGTTTAAGGTGGACTCCTGATAGCTGTGCCATCGCATTAGGTTGGGAAGATGGTGGTCTAGCAGTATGGAGTACATTTGGTGCCCTCCTTCTTTGTACTTTAAAATGGGATTATTATGGTTTGAGAGTAGATTTATCCCACGATAATCTTTTACACATACATACCATGGTAGGTCCATTAATTGATGTTAGTTTTCGTCAATAAGTTTATTTCATAGATACCCACTCTTTCTCTATCGTAGGAATGGTCTGCAGAAGGCTACCAGTTGTGGATGTTAAGAGAATCTACAAGTCCACACTTAACAGAGGAAAATGGAAATGGAACTGTTAATTTAAGACGATCTTTGATACAATTAGATTTTGCAAAAAGTCCGTTAACGATCAATCCTTGTATGGTAATACCCTAACAAAATATCTTGTCAAAGTATTTTATTTCTCGATAATAAACAGTTTCAATTATTTATATTCCGATGAATAGGGCCATCATGGACATTTATATTTACAAGGCGAAGATAGACTGTATTTAAACCTTGGTAGCGGTGTTTCTACAAACATTTCGACTTTTCATATCGGTGGTGATATTCCTAGTGATTCTACAATGCAAACACTTGCGGGTTGCAAACAATGGCTGGTTGTTCCTATTCCCACTGCATATAGTGGTTCCAATTGGCCAATACGAGTATGTAAAATTAAAATCCGTAAATGTTTTGATTCCTGTACGATATTCTTCAATAATTGTATTTCCTAGTATACTGCCATCGATAACGAAGGCATGAGTATTGCTGTAGCTGGACGAACAGGGTTAGCTCATTATTCTTTACCTACACGAAAATGGAAACTATTTGGTAATGAAACTCAAGAACGCGATTTTATTGTAACTGGCGGTTTATTATGGCATCGAGGTTTTCTAATAGCTAGCAGTTACTCGATATTAGACGACAAGGATGAAGTCAGAATATATCCCCGCGATACACGTTTGGATAATAATTATGTTAGAACTGTCAGAATGACGTCGCAAGTGTTGTTGCTCAATACTCTAAAAGACAGACTTTTAACATTTTGCGCTAACGCGCAGATAAGTATTTATGATATGGTAGTAGAAAGCAATAATGGTAAGTAAAAAGAAAGAAATAATACCATTTATAATGACATTATAAATAGTTGATTTTGTGCGTAAAATAAAAAGTATTTCAGATGCAGGAAGTATCGAATTAAAAAGATTGCAGACTGTAGATGTTAGCGGACTTTGTGTTCATCCTGCGTGCGTCGTAAGTGCCACATTGACTACTATACGCGCTGAAACAGCCGGAAGTCATCCACATCCTGAAAGTCTTTTACTAAATGTATCTGGACGTCTTCTGATGGTTCAACGTGAACATTGTACTGACAATAAGGAAGTTGTACGTGAAAAATGCATTAAAAACTAGCGTACTTTTTGACACCTTACATCTTCATGCTTAAACATGTTTTACAGCTATTCACATGTAGCGCTCCGACAGTATTAGCCTCTTATGTAGAAAATGTTTGGGTACCGTGGAGGTCGAGGAGGGACAAGCCGCATCTGACAGAGGCTTTGTGGTTATTTTGTGGTGCTCACGGTATGCGTGTGTGGCTTCCATTGTTTCCAAGAAATCATCAAGAAAAAACGCATGCATTTATGAGCAAAAGGATCATGTTACCTTTCCACTTACGTATTTATCCTTTGGCTATACTCTTCGAAGATGCTATTTTACTAGGCGCAGAAAATGATACAGTACTTTTTACTTCGGACACGAATTCTCCTTTTTCGTTACCTTTCAGTTTATTGGAACTTACGGTAAGTATATTATCGTTATTCAATCAATAAAATTCTATTACAAAGCATGGTATGAACCGTTAAAATTCCATAATAATCGCATACTTTGTTTGAATTTTAGAGTCAAGTATATCTTCATCAAATATTACGACAACTTATTCATCGCAATTTGGGATATCATGCTTGGGAAATTGCTCGCTCATGTTCCTCACTGCCATACTTTCCGCATTCGTTAGAACTTCTACTTCACGAGGTGTTAGAAGAAGAAGCAACTAGTAAAGAACCAATTCCAGATGCTCAGTTGCCTTCTGTAGTGGAATTTATCCGTGAATTTCCAGGCGTATGGGCTAGAGCAGTTGTACAATGTGCTAGAAAGACTGAGATTGCACTTTGGCCTTATTTATTCTCTGTTGCTGGACCACCGAAGAAACTCCTGCAAGATTGTTTGCAGCGCCAGCAGCTCGATACAGCTGCTAGCTACTTAATTATTTTACAAAACCTAGAGCCTTCTACTGTTAGTCGACAACATGCTACTTTGTTATTGGATGCTGCTCTGGATCAGGACAGATGGGAGCTTTCAAAAGATCTCGTTCGTTTCCTCAGAGCGATTGGTAAATTATAAAAAAAACTTATTAAAAATCTATCTCTTTTTTTCTTCATTTTACTCACTTCTTTTTATTCCGATAAGATCCAAACGATGTGAAATCGCCGAGAACATCCTGGGGTGGAACATCGAAGCTAGGAGGACCCCCACAAACACCACCACTCTCTCCTCACGAAGACGACTTGTCTTTAGTATTAGGAACTATGCAGGTTTCAAGAAGTCGAAGTTACAGTACCACCGTAACTCCAAAAGTACAATCTGAATCGGTAGCAAAAGATATAACTCCTTCATCGATGCTAGAAAAAACGAGAAACGTAGTTACAAGAAGGAAAAAGTCAGTTCCTACAAATACTTCGAAAGTAGAAAAGACAGACAACAAGTAAGTTCTGATAATTTATACATTATGGATCAATTTTATTATCTTTCATAATAATTGTACACAACAAATGGAATTTATTTTGTGTAGAGAGGGTTCAGCAGAAGAATTCTTTATCGACGTGATACTGCAGCGTCATGCCCGCCGATTGCTTTCAGCAAAGAGACTTGCGGACTTAGGTAGATTTGCTGCACGATTGGATTTTCATTTAGTTACATGGTTTGGCAGAGAACGCGACAGAGCAGCGAAGATTGACGATTACGTGACCGCATTAAAAGCAGTGCATGAGGATTTTACATTTGCTTATCCGGTATTATCTCTTCCAAATTTGCAAAAATTTCGAAGGTCTAGTCTCACGTCTCTCCGTTCAATAAGATCGGTTAGTTTGGAAAATCCGGAAGAAGAGCCATTGAATTCAAGTTTCACTGTTGACTTACCTGACAGTGGTTACACTAGCTTACCAAGTGGGCGACCACCTTACACTAGTTTAGTATCACCTGTTGCTAGTTTGGAAACACAATTTCCTGCTGCTGAAACTAAATTGACAGCAAACATGTTACACGGTATGTATTGTATTTTGATATTATGATACGAAATGAGTTACTTAAATCTACTGTCTGATTTTAGATGCCAACAGTGTTCTTAGCGACAGCAGTACCATTTGGAGAGACGATGCCGAATCTATTGTTGGGACAGGTGTTGGAACAGTATGTTGGGTACCACCGGAACCAGTAGAACAAACTGAAGTTCACAACACTTCACCTTGTGCACCGATAAGTCGAGCAGAAGTACAGCTTAGATACCTTTTGCAACTATTTCTTGAAGGTGGTTGCTTAGGATGGGCTGCGGTGCTGGCAACAGTTTTACGTGATGCGCCTGCCATGGCTAGAACTATTCGGGCGGCTCACGCTCCGATGCAAACCTTTGATTCTGTAATCAACCTAAGGGATGGCCTTCTTACTTTAACCAGATGGTCGCACTCCGAATGGTGAGTTTATGCTATTACATATAAATAACGTACAGAATAAATCTAATATTTCGCGTGCCTTAGTACAATTGACATAATGTGAAGAAATTAATTTATGCGTGCATTTCAGTTTGGGTTACAGGCCATTTATGTCAGGTATCCAAGTTCAAGTATCTTTGTTGAACCGATTAGTTGTAATTAAACAGCAACAAGAACAAGAGCAGATACCAGAAAGTCCATCTCCTAGTCCCGCACCATCTGCTGGCAGTAATCAACGAGGAAACTTGTCCCGATCACGGCATTCGTCAATCAGCCATGCTTCAACAACCGCTCCTTTAGAGGAAGAACGATCCCATGAATTATCATTAACTGTCGACGAGGTAGCTTTTCGAAATAGCTACAGTAATCTCAATAATGCGGATAATACTTCTTCGCAATCTACATGCGTTATCTCTTAAAGCAATGTCATTTTTCATAAGCTACGAACATTATATTATTATAGCGTTTAGTATGGGCAGATATGTATGCAATTTTATTTGAATCTATTTGAGTATCGTTTATTATTGAGATTTTTCTTGAAGCAATATTCCATTAAATGTAAAAACTATCGAGCCACCAAATTAAAAAAAATCAATTAGCGTGTAACATAAAAAGATCTATAATCATTTTTCTTTGTCGCATCGAGTACGATGGTTGAACGTTGGGATAATAATTATATGCGCAATAGAGAATTGTAATGTTTCTCAATTTTGTAAGCATTTCTATATGTGTAAATATGCTTCTAAATTTGTAGAGATGGTATTGTTGACATATTTTTAGATTCATTCTTAAAATACTTAACGAACAATAGTGATTGAAACATCTATAAAACACGACTGATACTATCTCTTCCTTTATTGGTAGCCAATATAATACGCAATGAATATATATTGAGTGCAATTGGTATTAGTAGGTTGTATAATTAATCAAGAATGAAATGATAATCTTGAATTTAAATATTTTGTACGATATAATATTCCACTGACTGAATTGCACACGAGTGGTGTCCACTAATTGTTATCTATTTCAATATAAACGAGTTGTTTCGAAAGATTAGCATCGTGAAAATCAACAACGACATAGTACCATTGTGTTTGTACATTGAGCAACGGTTGTACATTAAAAATTACCGTCCTCCAGGTTCTTTTCTAATATAAATAAATGCAAATGCTAAGGAATCAAATAGAAACAAAATTAATGTGTAACCGTAATGTCAATAACTTTATAATTGATATTACTATAAATATTGGTTTTGTACGAAAAGTTAGTATGTTAAATGGTGTGTAGCGTGCAAAAACCAGATCATCAGTAAATACTAGTTTGTATAATATAAATTTATAAATGATTGCAAATCTGCATAATTTGATGGTTGCCCATATTGTGCAAGAACGTTACATTTAAACAATACATTAATATTCAATAAATAAATCCTACAATAAAAAATAAGGAATTCATATTACGTAACAAATTTTTAAAATATTAGCTTTAACATTAAATTTCATATTTAACTTTCTATAATACTTGTTGATTTACGCGCTCCTGTGGAAAAAAGTAATAATTTATGAATACACTATGGACTAATTGTTTATTTTCTAATCTACGGTCAACGTTATGGATAATTTATTTATAATCAAACACTATGTTTATAACACGCATATAAAAGGAGTACTACTTGGCAATAATTTATGTAAGTAGAGTTTTACTGCACGATTATGATTAATATGTCGACAAATTATTTTTTGAGATAATTACAAACTGCAATATAATGGTGATAGATTTGCTAGACGAGAGTATTGCCCGACGCTCTGTTCATAAAGAGCAACAAATAGTATTTATTTAATATATTTTATATAGAAAAAATTTAAATATACTTGCTGATTTGTATTGTCTACTCGTACGTTGACAAAACAATTGCAGATTCTATAAAACTATCAATATTGCATACTGTAATTTTAGAATGCAAATTTCTAAAAGGAAGAATAGTTTGTTATCAATAGTGAAACAATAATCAAAACTATTTATAAGTATTTATGTTAGATCAACATAAAACTAACAGCAATAGGCAAATGGTTTATCACTGAAGTCTTGTAAGCCTAATAGATAATAAATATGTAGTGTTGAATATGTTTCATTAAACGAACGTAATGGACAACCATCTTTGAGGAACCGCTCATGCAAGTGTAAAAACATAGCTATGAATACTCAATGTGGTCTTATATAAGAACTTTATTATTACATCATTGAAAAAGCCGTGTAACACTAATAATGTACTGTTTATACATATTGTATCATAGATATCCAGAAAATATATATTTTCTTATAAATCACACAATGCTTTGATTAACTTGATTGATTGCAGAAATTATATACAGTTAACAAAAGTTTATCTATGAACTTCGTCAATTTCAAATCTTTGAACATGTATTATTACAAAAATAGTAAATTTCATTAATTATCAGACTCTATCATTGTTTGCAAAGAACTTTGCAATCCCTAATTTATTTGTTTAAAAAATTCGTTAGCGTTCCTACATTGTGAAAAATTTTGTACATTATTTAGATGCATGTGACCAACTGTAAGCATGCTTACATCTTTAGGGTACTATAGTACTATGATGCATACGATTAGATTGTAAGTAATGTACACTGTTATTGATAACATAATACTTTTATTGTTTTCTTATGGTACAGTAGACGGTACAATAATACCCTTGTTTGAGTATCACGTTTGAACGTCTCAATAGAATTCTATAATTATAATTTGATCTTCAAGTATCAACAACACATTTTATTCAATAGGAGTGAAACGTACATATTACTTCACTGGTGAAAAATAAATGATATGTATTTATTTATAAAAAAGTGAAAAGTATAATAATGATCAGTAAACTTTAGTCTCTGATAGGTAGGAAGACGAATAAATTGCCACAGTGTACATGGTGTGACTTTTAACACTTTACCGACCGGTCATTCGACCATAAACATTCTTATATTGTCATAGTATTAGCATTAAACAATATTTATTTTATCTATTTTATTTATCGTGAGAGGTATTTAATATTTAAAAAATTATACAATAACTCAGTAATAGATAGCAAATTATTGGTCGTCACATGACAACCGATTCACAGGCTACCAGTGGGGGTAAAAAACCGATTTATAGGCTGCCGATCGGTAAAGCGTTAAAACAGATTATTTTGATTAGTTTGATTACGTTTAGAAATAGAAAAAAATGCATCAGCTCAAAAGTTTGTTTGGTTTAAAGACGTTCACTATCAGATTAATTGATTTTTGGTAGACAGAGTAACAAAAAATATGCGAAGACCGATCTCATTTCTGAAAATGAATTATATTCATTTTTATTTACTTTGAATGAATATGATTGCAAATGTTTAAACTGATAACCTTAAGTATAATTAATAAAGAGATTGGCACAATACACCTCTTCTATTGCAAAATCAGCCAATTAGTACAGTTTGTTTTAAATGGATCCATTTATATATATGTAATTCCTGATTTCTCTTAGACAGTATACATAGAAATATAGTACACGCGCATTTCTTTTGCATACGATTTTTAAAATTCATAATTCTGACATTTTTGATTAAGTAATTTATGAAATGAATAAAACTAGAATCGTGTAGTTATTCGAAAAATTCGAGCGGTAACAAAATGTATATTAAAATATCAGTTTTCCCGTGTTTTCCGTTAGAACTACAAAACCATACAAATGAGCAGTCCTGTCAAATGATTTGTTCCATATGATGTGATGAACACGTATTAACGAAATAAATCGCACTTTCTAACACCTCTTCAGAACGACTCCATTAAGCCTCAACATCAGAAAAGTTGCAAGTAAAATATGAAGGATGGCTATGCATTATAAGGTTTCCGGTATTGCTTGGTCCGACGGTACTCGGGCTTGAGAATTGGAATATCCACTCAATTTAGATCAAAATAGTGAGATGCTCGGTTTATAAATTCAAGCTAAGCCAGGTGAACGCGTTCCGTAGCAGAATATTTAAGACTTATTATTTGAAAGGCTGAGAACAATCACAAAACATGGAGATTCTGATCAAATAGATTAAAATAATATATTAACCATTTTTGAATTGCGTTCACTTAATCTTTTCATGGTAGACATTCGTAGTTAGTTATAACGAAATAGGGGCTAACTTAAGGAATTAATGAATACTGATAAATGAATGTTGCGTTTCCTTTAAATCAACTTCTGTTGTTCGGGGCTCGATTATGGATCATCTATCACAAAAGTGTTAATCATCGTATTAGTTGATAAGGATTTTTGAGCGTAACGACTGATATGACGATCGAATATCAACTGACGGACATTGTGCTAGAAAAAATGGAACTTTCTTTTGATACTGGCATTGTTCGATGTTATTATTGACCAGATATACTGGTTACAGGTACATAACCGGTGTTATACGGTGGCGGTTTTGCATATTCGTTCGTGGTTGCCGATGCTGGAGCTGCTGAAAGAGGTAAATTCGATTACAGTTATTCTCAATAACCAACAAACCGTATCATCATGTTATTCATGACATGAATAATTAAAGAGTAATTGAATCTCTTACCCTCTAAGAACATTTCAACATTTTTTTCCATCGACTCGGAGATCGAAGATAAACTTGCAAGTTTATATCTAGCGCAGAAGAATATGAAAGAAATACCTAGAATACCTATCGAAATATAACTGAAATTTCTAGATGTAGGTATGTTGCTCCCGTAAAATTATTTATTGCGGAGGCTCAACAATATTTATATCTGCCTAGCCGAAGATCCGAGTGGTTGGACAAAATGTAGAATGTTTACTACTGGTATTTTGAGAATCTTTCTTTTTTTTCATTACGTTTATCGTGACATAACATTTGTAATAATCACCTGACACCGTTGAATTTATAACGTAGCCTGATTGCGGTAGAACATTCGCGGGAGTGTGAATTACTTGTACGACACGAGGTACTTGTAGGTCTGAAACAAATATTCCCAAAAATGAGACTTTAATCAGTTGCATTGCATACTAGCGAATTTACTAGAAATCCTGGACAAAATTAATATATATGTTTAAATTTTGGTAATATTACGAATTCTTATTTTGTAAACGTCTTTTTCTGGAGTGAGAGTAATTGATAAAACTACTATTTATACGGAAGCAAACATAATACACATTAATATTCCGTACTTTTATTTGCAGCAGCTCGAATATTTATTTTATAGAAATAAAGACATTAACAAGATTTTTTTTGGAAAATACATTACAATACTGTCGTGAAATCTAGAGAATATATTTTACGAAGTTAACTTTAAGCAAACATATCTTTAAAGCAATTGTAATCTCTGTCTTCAAACTGTAAATGCGTAACATGTATTATAAACCAACAACAATAAATAGATTTAAAGGAATCAACATTTTCGTCTTGATCTATGACCAGGTATTCGATATTTTTCGCCAATATGCGTCTCTCGAGATTTTTAACATCATATTTGAGCAAAAGCAACAAGCTCCAACGTAATCTGTAAACATTCTCGATTACAGAGAATAATGCATGACCCTGTAATACAATAATATCGGCCAGTTTCGTGAATTCTTTGCAAGAGGTTGCTTAAAAATACACTAATTCATACCATTAAAAGAAACGCATCGTTTATAGGGGATGTTTCAGGAAGTAGGTCGATATTTTTTATCACGGGCTAACGTACCGTTTTATTTCTATATAAACAGGCCACAGCGGCGCGCTATTAATAACGTAACTGTAAGACGGAATACTATTTTTAACGTTTTAATGAGAAGGAAAGTGTTTGTTCATAATGGAAAACCAAAATGTTATTTATTGTGCAAACGATACAATAGAAAGCCCTTATCTATACCTTAAAACTTGTTCCACGCGAATCTTATATATATTTATGTAATATATCTGGATATGTAGAACAATGCGTTGCCATGATCCTAACAAAAATATAATTCTTCACTTTTACATAAATAGTTCTCGTCTATATAAAACTCTTCTCATGGAATGTTTATCGTCTCTTATCTCTATATATATGTATATATATATATTATAAAGTATATTCTTTTGAGCATTGACAGATTCGTTATTTCCCTATTATTTGTTGACAATATTTAAATAACATTCTTGATCGCAGTGTGCGTTGTGTCAGTGTATATTGGATGACAACAGTCATCCCTTTTGAAAATGTTCAATGCGAAATTGTGCCAGGACCTCATTCGAAATTGTCAAGAATTAAAAATCCTCCAATGATGATGTGAATTAAATTCATGGCGGTGTAAACATATCATACAAGACAGTCATCTACTTTTAGTACTTTGAAACCTCGCATATAACTTTTTGTGAGATTGACGAGAAAATCATTACACAACACTAAGTTCGTTTCACAGAATACAACTACCTTCTACACTAATACTACTTCGAGAGCAGACTCCCAGTACACTATGTGTTTTCTGCAAAATTGGCATTCTTATAACAATCAAATTATAGGAGAATGTATTGTGTTAACACTTTATCGACCGGTCGTAAAAATTTAGCTTTAATGTTAAGTTTTCGTTTCTATTTTGATCTTATTTATTTTATTAATCGTGAGTGATGTGTAAATTTTAGAAAATTATATAGCAATATTGAAGCTTACAGTAGTACAAACTATCACGTTTATCTTAATAATTAATATTAAATTATTGGTTACCATGGTAACCAATTTATAGGCTACCGGTCGGTAAAGTGTTAATATATTACGCGCGTATGCGATAACGCAAACATTTGTGAACTTTCTATGTTGTAATCTAAACTAGGTCTTGTAAACCAAGGCTCGAAATTATTCAGCAGATTCTGAATCCCGTCGCACGATTTGCTCCTCGATAGTCACCTAAATAGCACACATGTATAAAGCAACAGGCATGCACGCCTGAAGTGCTCCGTGTTGAAAGAGCCAACCACAGTGTGCGAAACACGTGACGCAAGCTAAGAGGCGTATCCCTCGCGATCGTCATATCACGTGCTGGTTAATTCCGAGTCCTATTGTAGACGAAAAAGACTAAATGTTCGTATGGACGAAAAAAATGTTTATCTTTACTGAGGTAGATACAATTTGTAATTGTTAATCACAATATAAACACCCCTTTGCGATAAAGTAAATTCTTCAGAAACTAAAAAGAATATTTAATTAAATACTACTTATAAACATCCCACAAAATAGAAAAGCTACTTCATAGCATAAAATATTAATAAAAACAATCTTGTATGTTTCTGTCATAGATTTGATGAGTATGAGATTTAAAAGAGCGTGTTATAAAGCTCCCAGCAAATGTTTGTCTTTCGCATAATACGACATTGGCCACTTCAAGTCATAATTCCGGGAAACTTCTGATTGCTCATAACGTGAAAACGACGCTGCTATCGCATTTCCGTTGCATTTAATATCTGGCAAATAGTCGCAATAAAACTTACCCATGAAGTTTTTTTTTTTATTTTTCTAGCGAATATCTTGTATAGTAATAGTAAAACTTATAGTAGCGAAAATGGAAGATACATATCATTGTGCATGTATACGTAGAGACGCGAGGTATCAATCAATATTTAAAAAAAAAAATTCATGTACCTCAAGGTACAATCACGGGGAATATTGTGTGCAAAATAATGTCGGAGAGTGGAGGAAGCGATGAAATGTAACAAACCTTACATGCTCTGTCAAGTTATATGATTAAGAAATTAAAAAAAAAAATAAAAAGAGTGTACATTCTATGTAGTATTTAGAAGTTACATATACATATAGTGTTCATGATGTGTTATGGGAGATACTACAACTAATATTTTACATTGTGTCAAACTACAACAATGATTACACTTCTCAACTTATATTTGGAGCTATCACTTTTGTTAAGCTTTTCTAACGGATAATTTATCAATCTTCTTTAATTATCTTGCGTAATTTTCTAGAAAATCATTTTTGAAGAAAGTACGCCAATTTTTAACTTTGTAGATATTTCGTGGTTACACCTATGCAATTTCATCTTGCATTTTACTATTCTTGTAGAATCTATTAAACCAAATGAGATAGTTTAAAAGTATAGAAATTAAATTTTTTAAAAAATAGCAACACATGTTTAAACCCCTGTGCTACTCGTTATATAGTATTACTTATTATTGAGATTGTTCATTATGTTTTATAACGAATGTTACAACGCGTGCATTCCAAAGCAGACGTTCATAACTTTGATCAAGATATAGTCACCGTAATTGCACCGCATTTACTTTATAAAAACGTAAACATAATTAAGTATTTTACACTTTTTTCAAAATTGATTTTCTCGAACATTATATTTGAAGTTGATAGAAAATGGAGATCCGCACTAAGCTCATGGAAATCTATCAAAAAAGCGTATTCAAAGTTGCGACTCTGAAATAAAAGTGAAAGTACGTTGTTCAGTGTTATTGAAAAGTTTTTCGATATTAATACAGAAACGATATAGTCGAGATGAAATCAACTAGGAAAATACTCACGTCCGTAAACTGTTCCCTGATGATTACGTCTACGGTATCGTCGACAACAGATACAGCACACGCACGATATGCAGAAAATTATCAGCCCTACAACTATTACACCCACGACGACCACGGTGGCAGCGGACCTGCAAAAAGCAACGAAAATTTTCATTCTTGCAGTAAATTTGCTGTTCCGTCGATCAGCTTTTTTTCTTACCAAGTGGTTGTATAAGCGAACTCGTAAGCATCGCAACAATAGACCTTACTACTCTCGATATTGAAGCAACAGTACTCTTTATCCTTTGACTCGAACAGACCTGGACATGACTCGATGAAACTTTGTATAATGTTCCGTTCTCCAATCGAACACTGCATTCCTGAAAAAAGATGAACGTAAATTGGAATTTTATTATTATAATTTTCATCGTATTTTTCATACACATAAACTATCGTGTCCTAGTTTAATATTTACTCAAATAACGCAAATAATTTAACGATTACGATCACGAGTTTAACGCTTTCTGAATTTTATCTGGAACGTAACTTTACTTAACGGAAGTAATTTATAAAGTATCTTGTTGGTATAACACTTTTCGGCTTCGTTCCCAAAAAGTTCTCTTCTGAAAACGATCACATATATCGATTCAAGCCGATACCGCATTGCATTTTACTCTCTAATATCTCATTCGGGTGTAAAATAATTCGGCGCTTCTCCGTAAATACTCCATTCAGGGCAACCTCAGAATGAGATGCATTAACAACCGATCACTTTTCGTTATACTCAAGGGAATTCAATCGGCTACAGTTCAGTAAATGCAAACGATAGGCTTACAGTTTCGTAGCCCCATGATACATTGTTTCTACTTGTGGCAGCACGAATATTCACCATTCTATTCGCCACTGAATAAAGAATAGTTATAGGAACACCATCTGAGGCATAAATCTGAATTCTACAGTATGAACAATTCAAGTCCATTATTTTTAGAAATAGGAATACATTCGCGAAAAATATTCCCGAGGAGGTCACGTGTTTTCGATTTGATCTATCCATTAATTTGCATCAATTTTTATATCAATATCCAAAAACCACGGAAGTAAATTCTTCTTCGTAAATAGTACAATTCCTGCAGATTTTTATTTTCTTAAATAATTATAGATTCATTTATATTCAAGGTATAAGAATGTGCACTAAACCATGAAGTCTAACGACGTAGAAAATTTTGTACATCGACAGAAGTGTTAACAGTAATGAGTCTTAAATTAAGCAAAAGAGCGTAATAATTAAAATACCCATTTGAAAAATATTGTTTAAAGTATTTAATGTATCGAATTATTACAATTGAAGCTAAGCAACTTTAAGAGAAATCGGAACCATAATTATTCAAATATTCAGGAGTATCTATTATGTATAAACTATGCGAGCCCTTGCATTGCAACTCAAGCATTAACTCGAATCTTATCGTTGCTCCCTTAGCGACAACGTCCGGCCGAATGACTCAGTTTTCGATAACAGTTGAAAATCCGTGCTTGTTAGTTTTGTTATTTTTATTACTTATATCGCATCGGTTTTATTTAAGTTTTTAAATATGTTCTCTTTTTTTTAAGATGTAAATTTCTTTCATGTTTCAAATTGTTTAACGAAATAATGTACAAAGCATAAGTGATATCATATCTTATGAATTCTAGCTTGATTGCAATTATTATTTTTAATGCAATTTACTTTGTTAGACATAACTAGCTTAATAATGCACATTTATTATTAATAACTTGAAAAATACTCATATATACATTTCGTGTTCTCAAGACTGTCCCAGACATACTAAATTCTTATTGCTAAATCTAATAAAAACAATTATTATCTCGAATTCATGACCAAAAATGAAGAGATTGTATAAAACTGTTGATATTGTGGGTTAAAATTGACCCGAGCTCCACTGTCCAAAGCTTATGTGCACTAGCATTAATCTAAATATTTGCGAAAGTAGCTGTATGTAGCAACTATGTAGTTTCTATCATTAGATTATAATACTACTTATTAATGATAGATCAAGATCATTTTCCATGCTTTAATGTTTGCCACATTAAATTCACGCGAAACTAATATTTGCTAAGGTGTATAGATAAAGTGTAATAAAATATGTTTAAATAATTATGTTGGCATCTAATGTAAATTGTCTATACTATTATACATATACACATCATGTACACACACTACAAGTATATATCTATATATATTACTGTTGAAAATATAATTCATTTGTTCGCAATCAAATTTCGTTTTGTGCAAGCGGATATTTCTTTGTCACTGATTTAGCATATCAATTTCTGCGAATAGGAACAAAGAAAGAAACTCGTGAACCGCTTCGATATATCAATCAAAGTTCACATACTACTGTGTGTATTTATTACCGTATTAATGAATCACGATTAATGGCACAAAAAGTTACTGTTCGCATATAGTTCTGAGTTAATCATAATAAATGCTGCACTCACCGTAAGTTAATCCCGCGTTGATTGAAATAAACAGTATCAAGGTGGTGGCTTGCAACATGTTGAAGGATTTCAATGTAAAAAAAACTCAGTCCAGTTTTCAAAAAAATTTGCTACGAAACTCGACTATAATAAGAAATTTTGTGCTTTATTTAACGGCTAGGCTATCGACAAATATCTCGACGTTCAGAGGCTTCCACTTTGCATGAAGACGAACACTGCAAACTGTAAGTTCCACACTATCAAATGTTACCACAAATACAAGTATGACTCAAAAGATATCAGATTTGTCATTCTAGATCGTTGCGACACCTTGTGGATCGACTTCATAACTATAGTTCTATTGCCGCTTGGTACATACTGCATTTGAATGGTGGATCAATATCAAATTATTTCGTACACACAGAAATATTTAGATGATCGCAAAACATTATTAATTCGTATTTGCAATAAAACAAGGGTCTCACATCCTCTCGTTTGAATGTTGAATTGTTGTTTGTGACTGCGTAATATATGTCGTAATTGTTACTTTGACCGGAAGATACAACAAAATGAGCGATACAATATTCTTGTCACGGATTATATATTTACAAACAAGGTATTCGATACAGATTACTATCAATTGGTTTATTTCCAGTTTATGAATAAATATATCAGTAGTACGAAGTAAATCAACAAATGTAAGTTTTGTTGGTAATCGAAATATTAACTTAATTTTAAGGAAATTTTTTCTGGACGTTTGGGAAAAATTTTTGAAATACAAAAGATTTGTATGACAGTAGACAGATCTGTATGACAGAGTTTTTATTAGCATATGTATCAAATAAAATCAATCGTTATACTTGTTATATTGTAAAAAATCTAACTGGCAGCCACAAAATTAAAATGCAACGCAATATGTATATTTAAATTTCAACGCAGGTTATGGTCATGTGATGATGATGCCACCGAGTTGTTACAATTCCATTTTGACACTGATTTTGAAACTTATTAATGAGAAAGCCCATTACATAGAAGATATACAATATTATGTATTCTATATCATTTTCTTATTACAGAAAATTGTAAATCGATAGATATATACAGAACTACATGTTTATATGCACGTTGATACATTTTCGTATAAATGTACTATATTTAACCCTTTGCACTCGAGTGGTGACTCTGAGGCACCGCTCAAATTTTTCTATCACGTTTTGAAATAATCTTTGTAGTAGTAAAGTTTGGATTTAAAAAATTGTTATAAGTGGAATTGTTAGTACGAATCACAATAATCAATTACGTGTGCATAAAATGCGCTTTATAATATAAAATGGAGATACTATAAGCCTTGGAAATAATTTTAGATTTACAGTTAAAATGGCTTCGAGTGCAAAGGGTTAATATAACCAAAATAAAGAAACAAAGTTATGAGTCCTACTCCTGCACGGTTCGGGCCGCATCTTGATCAGTCAGCGAGAGAGGGAACAAAAATTGCTTTGATCTGATTGACTCTCGATTTATTGCGGATGGAATGCATAATAAAATGTTGCGGCTACAGCCGTTTACTTTGGGAAAAAAAAAAGTGTGCAGGAGTAGGATCCAGTATATATTTATTGATAGTAACTATTACTCCTTGTAATTGCTTAACTCCTGCACGTTTTCCGATTGTAACTGGCTCAGTTAGCGAGAATGAGGATAGAAATTGCTTTATTCCAATTGGTTAATGATTCTCTATCGAGACAACTTCACTTCGTACAGTTAGATTCGCAGCAAAATGGTGGGGATAGAAGCACTATCTTAGGGAGGAAGAAAAACGTGCAGGAGTGAAGTGTACGTATGTAGTCTGGTATAATTGTGGTTAGATTGGCAGTTATTACGATGAATGGTGTAGCTTTTGAAAAAAAACTACATACTATCTCGAAAGTTACCATATTTTACGAAATATATACCTCACTAAACCATTACTGAAGCTTAGTATTATAAATTAATAACTTACTTCTTCAACTTTCAAAGCCACAACTTTTAAGCGTTTAGTTTAAAATTTTCTTCTATTGTCATGTCTTGTTAACGAAAATATTTATGTTTTGGTTAAAGAAGATTAATAAATTAGTAGCAATTTCAAAATATAGTACACAAATTTTCATAAATGGTAAAGTTGACTATAAGTAATCGTTAATTGAAACTCCTACAATGTAGCCCATTTCTTTAGCATATTTTAATACAAAACTATGATGATAACCATGCTTACAGAATTCTGCGACTATGTCAGGATGTCTAGATTTCATACTTGTGTAATATTCGACTGGTGTCCAACCATCGCAATTCCCATAATAGAACCATAACTTACCGGCGTGCTGCGAAAGTACATCATCATCTCTTTCCCTTACAATTTGCATCTCTTCATGTGCCATTTTGAGTACTTTCCTTAAACTTTGAGGATTTACTAGTTGATGTACTGCTTTATTACATTTTTTGGGAACACTAAAGAGAGGTGCACAAATATGTATTAAGAAGTGTTGTAAACACAACGGCAAACATGAAAGAATCCAACAAAGAAAAACTAGAAGAGGTGCAATATGCCATATCTGAAAAGAAATTAGTTTATATTTTTTGTGCTTTATGTTGTACAAGTCATAATATGATTGCACGAGAAGAACTTACGAATCTATTGAAAAATTTTCCATTAGGACTAGCAGACATGCGCTCAATAGTTGGAAACAACAAATAACATTTTTTTATCCTCTTGGATATAGATTCATCCTTTAACATTTGTAATATCATCCAACTTCCTATTGAATGGCCAATAAGATGTATGTTTACATCTTCTGATATATACTTTTTTATAAAACTTTTCTGTCATTATGACAATATATTAGGATATTAAGTTCTTGATATGAAAAAATATGAAGTATGAATAAGTACCTTGTGTTCCACCTGTGCCATTAAACTATAATTGTTATGCCAAGTTGAATCACTTGGCATAGTGCATGACAAATTCTCTGGTGGTTGTACATGTCCGGAGTGTCCAACTAACCAAATAGGTGTTTCAGTAGGCAATCTCGCTTTCAGAGAATTAATAAATCCCCTATAGAATTCGGGAATTCCTGGGTTCCCTGGTATAATTACCACAACATCCTTTTTACCAAGTCCTGAAAGGTCACTTTCTATCCAGCAACCTTCTGCGATGACTAGGGTAGGCACATCGTTTAATGTTAACATAGCATCCATCGTGTTTTCTCTTTCTGTAATAAATGATTTATAATATAGGAAATATGTCACAGCAATCAAACTTTTCCGTTATATAATAAAATATCTTAAATACTAAGTTTTCCCATAAACATAATTACTACAAAATCGAGTAAATTTAATTTGTAGAGAAAGAGAATTACATAGAGTAAACACATGGTAAATTCAAGTTAACAAGCAAATGATTTTGAATATATTATATCGATATATTATAGTATAGTAGAACAGATACGATAACTTACATACGAAATTACTGTTGATAAACGTAACGTTTTTTTAACTAAATAGACTGTATTTCCATAACCTACTTAACGCTACTGTCACAAGAGATTACATTGCCACTGACATTTTTCAAGAACTAATTTCTACTGCGCACGCAGTAGGAAGTAGGACATCGTGAATTGTATGCAAATGTAGGGTATACATATGAATATGTAGTCCTACAACTTTGCGATATTTTAATTCTCCGCATTCGATTATGAAGATTTCACTGAAAATAAAAAAAGTAAACGCTTCGTCTGATAATGTGTGAACGGATAAAATTGAACGTGAAATAACTTCTATCTATTCATATTTTTAAAAATTGTTAACATTTAGCAAAGTTGTGATAATATTGACGATTTCGATTATCGATATCTTCCCAACGTTTGAATTTAACAAATCTTTTAATGATTTTATTTATGGTTCATATAAGCATACTACGTAAATTTTCGATCTCTGTCAATTTTTAATAAAATTTTAAAATTTGAATAGAGATACAATTTATATTCCTTTAAATCAAAACGCGATATGGATCAGTTGGAAAAGCATTAATCTGCAGATTTAACGAGCCCAATTGGAATTCAGATGTCGATAGACTTTTTATTTTTTCCATAATTTTCTGCATATAAAACATTGGTTTCGACTAAATAGATAAATTTACTTGAGATTCAATTATAGTCTTAGTTGTAGCCTACATTCTGTAATCTTAAACTTAATTTAGTGTTCTGTATTATGTAGAAAACCAATACAAAATATTCAGTAATTTCTGTTTAATTAATAAAAATTGAATTTGACATCTGTAGATTAACTTTATACATTTATAGTATAGATTTTAATGAGAATACATTGAATCATCACACCAATTTTTATCGATGAGAAATCAAGACTCTTAAAAAGTGTGTCTTGGGTAAGGTACGAAGTAGATGTGGTACGTCACTGTCCGCGCTCATACAGTCATGTGGCGTTATTGACGGATTTTGAATTGTTAATAATTTAAAAATTAAACTCCCAGTAGAATCTCATCACTCATAATTTGCTGGTTATTTTCATCCCAAGTTTAATTGATAACATGTTGTTATATAGTAAAGAATAACGAAAATGTTCAAAGCAAAAGTAGTGAAGGTGTAAAAAATGGTGGGGAACATCATCTTCACATTAAATCAGGAGTTATTTGATAATATGTATCGTTCACTTTTTCATTGCTGATGTGATAACGTGTTTCGTTTCAATTATCTGATGCTACGTAACAGATGAGGTGTTCATTGATCTGTTATCTAAAATACGATTTTTCATATAAATACAACGAATTCTTCCAATTTTTATGTACTCTACTAATCTTTTTCCTAATAGTTTGATTAATTCGTATAAAATGGCCTTTTACCTGCAACATTTTTAAAATGAGCTTAAAACAGAACAACCAAGCGCAATACCACACACCGCGAATAATGAATCTAACTAACAAAAATGGAACTAGAAGAAATAACTAAATTCGATATATGTATGTAATATGTATTTGATACATATGTCATGATCTTTCTACAATTTTATTCGGAGTGTCCATGAAATAGTTTAGAAATAAGCGCAGCTTATCGACTCGATGCAGCAAAAATTGGCGCAATGTTTCAAATATCTAGCGACTTTGATGTCGATATACGAAATCCGATTTAATACCAGATTAGCATTAGTGCGCTGTCATCGGCATAAAAGCGTCGTGCCGGCCAGACAGTACGACCGGGCCCACGTTAAGATATAAATAAAGCATCGGAGCGGAGATGCGTGCATGTTGGATCTCGATAGGCGGCAGGTGGCGTCGGGACCGCCATTTTGGTAGCTTCTCTGGTAGCAGCGTTATTTCTCACGGTAGCCGTCGTGATAGTGGGTCCAGAAGAAACAAACAAGTGGAAGAGAGGGACAAGAACTCACCGATAGGAGCAACAAAGAAGAGAACACGGAAAGGTACAACTGGCCAAGACAGCATGTAAGAAAGAGAGAGGACGGTGGAGCAAGGAGAGTGAACAACGGAGAGAGAAATGAGAGAGTGAGAGAGAGAGAGAGAGAGAGAGAGAGAGAGAGAGAGAGAGAGAGAGTCGCGTTAAGTCTATATACTAGCGACTCTGGCTGGTAAAAAGATGGCGGAGGGGTAATTCGAACGGGCGTTATACGGTGACCCGTTGATCGCGCATGCGCGAATCATGGGTGGATTGACTGCGATGGTGTCGGAAGGCGGAGCGACATCTAGAACCGACTCGTACCGGGTGGTATATACCGCATCACTGTCAGCAAAAACCGCATGAAATGGCACCACTTGCGTCTCCATCGTACTGATGCGGGAGGGAGTTTTGGTTGGTCGCGGGCTGGCAGAAATGCAAGCACTCAAAATGCCACAAGGGTCCAAGAGAAAACGCCATACTGACGATCACGCGTACATAATCTAGTCAGAAGTAATCGGATCCTCGTATATACGATGCCGCCAAATTTTGTTTCTCTTAATCTTCCTAACTTTCTGGTTACAACGACGTTAAACACCTCCCAATATTTCGAACAAAAGAGGAACGGAAGAAGAAAACGAGTTATATTACGAACACAAAATGTTAATTTCCTACGGAACAATTGCGCCACCGGTAAAAATATAAATGGAAAAGCTTTCCATGTGTCAGTTCGTTCGAAAAATTCATGTATCCATCGGACGATAATGACAGGCAATTTGCGTTGGATACTTCTGGAAAAATCGTGTCTAGCAACTATCGCATTTTCGAATTGGTGTCGTCGACCAAACGATCCAATAATTTCAAATTATATATTGCGGTACGAATTGTAATAACTTAAATGTAGAAAGCACTTTCCTTTTGAAATAATTTGCAACTTCGAACGACGATTTAAATGCTGAAAAGGCGCGGGAATGTATACAATTCGCCCCGGTGCATTCGGTTGAGTATTCCGCGCTCGGAGGTCCGAAAAAAAGGGGCGCGGCCGAGGTGGGTGTGGACCGAGCCGATGGGGGGCGTGACCACAATGGAAGGGGGAAACGCGCAACTCATTTGGGCGTTTCACCGGCTACGAGTTGGGGAGCATCGATAGTGGGGGTGACGGCATCAGTCCCTGCCAGCCGCAGTCGCAATTCAACCGTACGACGGTGAAGACGTTACGATGTTCCGTGTTACATGGGTATCTCTTTTTACCGAAAGAGAACAGGACAACTTGTCCATCGACTGAATCGTAACGTAGTCGCGCTATCTCGATACGGAGTTTGGTTTCTTGTGCGAAATTCACGAAGGAACGACGGTGTCTGGTGAACAACGTGTCGCACGGGGTGAGTGATCGGAAGTGTACCCGCCCTGAGGCTATCGTCGATGCGCCAGTGGATTAAACATTCTACGGGTATACCAGTGGGTGAAGCGTGACCGATTCTGGAAGTTTCGCTGTCAAGTGTTTGGAATTTTGGAAGACACCGGTTGGATAGAAGCAGAAAACCCGTTTTGATCGGTCGAACCGCAGCTTTAAGCCGGCCGGCGCCCGCATTAAAGGGAATATGCTCGAAGCGTCCGTCGAGCAACCGCGGTTGCTTCAGTTTGAACGGTCTGCGTGATTTTCACTCGCCGAGTGACTATACAAAGAGTAGTAACTCAAGCTCGCGCGATTCAGTCCCCCCTAAGCCAGTTCGAGGAAACTATTACATCGAAATGAGCCGCAGCTGCTCGATTCGGTCGCAACCTCTTAACGGAATTCTTTTGGAAATATCGTAAACATTCCTTTCTCCGGTGAATCCATCGAAAATGTAGCTTCTCGTGAACCCCTAACACCATCTTGGATGAGAAGGGGCCTCGTATACCGAATGTTTACGCGCTTCGGTCCTTGCGATCGAGAATCTATCGATCGATCAATCGATTGTTGTGCAACTCAGCCACGCGATCGCCGTCCCGTCGGATCGACCACGCTCTATTTTGCTGCAAGACGCGCAAAGTATCTAGCGTGCGTGTAGTTCTCGCGAATTTTCGCGGCGGTCGTTTGCGAATTTTGACTGGTATACTCGCCGCAACATAAACTCTCGGCCAATTCCGCAAGTGCTCCGCGAATAAACGAGTGATGATCGCGGCAGTGTGTCGCAGCTGGAACAGCTATCCTGTGCTAAGGGAGTGACAGGTTCCGACGGCTACGAGTCCTCCTTTCCGGGAACGAACATGCCCCACTGAATACGGATACTTCGCTTCTTTGTTTGCTTTACCAGTCCAGGATGACCGAAACGAACTGTAACCACGGAGCGTTCGCATAGCCGCCACAGTGGAGTTCTGCCTAATCGCGGGTAAACCAGTTTTCTTATTTGTTCAAGGCGCGTTCAAAGCGAGTAGATAGATGCTTATCGGCCTATCGCATGCATCTTGTGCGCAACAGTTCATGCTGACCGACCGACGCATTGGTCGTTTGTTAACAACTAAGCGGAACGATTCAGGGTTATTCGACGCTACCAGTGAACTTTGGACTATTCTTACACATATCTCATTGACTTTATAATCTATAAATTGTAATATTTTGCACCCTGACGAGATAGCCTAGATAAGTTACATATTAGATTAGAATCAAAGAGCATAACGATGCTAGAGCAACTACTCCGCGTATTTCGCACTAAACCTTCCGTTCCGATCAAATTGACCGGATTCACATTTTTTCTTCTAAAATAATCGAAAATAATGAATCTGAAGCATGGAATCTAAAGCACTTTACAACATAAACAAGAAGAAATCTGAACTATCATAATACTGTGGAACCTGGACTATCCGAATCCTTGGTAACCTGAATTTTTACAAGTAAATAACACTATCTGAGGTGATTTATATGAAACACTTTCTATTGTAAATATCATTCGGAATGTAGTTTCTCATGATTAGTTTGGATAATCGAGGTTCTATTAGATTTAATCAAGGACCCATGATTTTTATATAATAGAATGAACCTCGCGCTACGTCTGACATTTTTTTTTTACATTGACATAGTAGGATAGACTCGTACTATTTTGATTATTATACACATTGGTAAACCAGTATATGCATATTTGAAGATATTAACATACGCTTAAAAGTTGATTGTCTACGACGTTCGTTCACTGTGTCAATAACCGAGTACGCGGTTTGTTTACATGTTTGTCGAAAACTTGCGACACCTTCGATAACCAGTTTTCGGGTAATTTTGCATTAACATTTATTTGCGTGGACAGAGATCACGATATTATTGAACATTTGATTACCGATACCTGGGGCAAACCACTACCTTTATTAAATACGGTTGCGAGCCGAATATGCTCAAGATTTATTTGAACCATGATTCAGTTTACTTTAGAGTACCGTTACGATCATCCAAGCGCTAATAATTATAAAGAAATATTTGGACCGATCGTATATTTAGACGGGACAGAAGTTCAAACTAAAAATGCTAGTAAAAACTAGAGAGTTCCATGATTCGAGACCAAAGGGTGGAATTCCTACTGTTTTTCGTAACATATGCAGTGGAATATGCTGAAACGAATGTAATTGAAGATTCTCGTTTGTTCTAGAATACGCTGAAAAGCGTTTACCGTAACGATTCAAAGCGGAAACAATAAAAAAACGTCAATGCAAGAGTAATCAAATTTTAGTTAGATTAATTAAGGAAGAAGACATAAAAGAAAGGCGTTGTTTAATGAAGCAATCATTTTACCATTTTGATCTTATTGTTGAGAAACGTTCATTAAACTACACCCCACTGTCGAACGTTGGTGACACTTTGTTTACGCATTTTTCCTTTGTACTTTACCGTAGTCTTTTTATCTGGAGGACAATCAGCAAATAATCATAAAGCGCATTTCTCGCCATTACAGTAATAATTACAACTAAATACAGCAGGTAAAGGAAAACAAATATTGACTCAACGTGATAATTTTGAAATCTCGATTTCTCGTATAGAACCTTTTCAAACAATTTTGCAGAGAAAACTGTGAACGACTAAAACTAGAGAAATAAATATGTACTTCACGACCTATTTTATTATAATCATTGTTTAACCATTTCTCTTCGGTTACGTGATTTATCAAATCATTTTTGTATTTTCCGATTGTTTATTTCAGGTCATCCTTTGTTGACAGTTATTATCGTGTAGCACCGTCGCGTAGGCGTATGATAACACCGATACACAGGAATTGAAATTCATCTAATTCTGCTGCTTTTCACTCGATACTTTTCCCGCAAGATATTCTTAAAATGTTTCTCACTAAAAATTGAATTTTGAATTGCGTATAAGCGTACTATGAGAGCCAACGTTTAAACGATAGCATTTATTCGAGTTTTGGGGCAGAAATGTCTTTAATTTATTGAGAAAGCTATTCAAAGTAGAATGGAACTAATTTAAAGCACCATTTCCAACTGTATCGGGCATAACGGACGATGAATAGTTTGCCGTAGTCTGCTTCTTTATTTGCAGAAAACTGCCGTCGCTTCGAGGCCGCGTTGCCGAATGGACACTCGAAATATTTCACGTTATGGCCAGACCAACGTCGTCCATCTTGCGTGTTACAAATCTCCGATGCTTATTCTGATCGATTTAGGGAGTTTTTCAAGCGTGAAACGATCGCAGTTTCCTGAAATAGTCGTCGGTCCGACGACGACGACGACGACGCGTCGGTAATCGCGATACAATCCCGTCCTTCCGTCAGCATTGTGCACCTAAACTATTTATAGTAGTACATTTTCTACTTTGTACCCCATATTTTATACTTTGCATTTGATTTTTTTCATTTGCCATGAAGTGTGCACGCTGCCGCTAAAAAATATTTGGTAAACTTTTAAGCTTTTCTGGCAAATAGAATGCACTTGTCTTTCAGTTTACATAAATCACCGATCCGTGTAGATTTGTTGAAAAATTTTAAAAATTTTAAAAATAAAAGTTTTAGAAATACGTATTTCCTTCACACAGATTAACTAAAAAATAATTATGACATTTCAGGAAACAAATGTAAATCTTATTCGGTCTCACTGTCGCTACTATAATATTGAGCAGTTAACTATTTTCTTTTTAAATTGATATAAACTCATCATCTTGATCGCTTGAAATATTTGCGTTCTATATTATTTTCCTTCTTTATGTAACTTTTTTTCGTATGATTTTTACTCAATATTCTCTTTTAGCAAGTTTCCATAAATTTGCTGATAATTCGCTACATTTCATTGAACTTTGCGGAAATTTCAACCGCGTGAAAAAATGCCGCGAAAATTGAGGAATGAGCGTGAATAGAATCTCGGTCTGTGATCATGCTAGATTAAGATATCGAAATGTCCAATACATAGCATTGTGCATAATAAAGATAAAGAATTCTGATATCATAGGTTCGGGTAATCAATAGAATTAATACCTCGAGCTTTTACATGTTTATAATCGAAACCTTGCAACTTGCTTATCAGAAGCTTGCGTTTCCTCTTTTTTAAAAGATCTATATTGTTCGCGCTCGTTTACTACGCTACAATTTTTCGTGAACGTTCAGTTATTTCAAAGGACATCTTACTTCGAAAAATGTGATTATAGTAGTTGCTAATCGGAACACCGTTTGGAACCGTGGCGTTATTTCAGATAGCATAGGTGATACAAATAGCGCAGCCAGAAAATCTGCATCGTCCCACGTTACGAAATCGAATGAATCGGACATCGTCCTTCGCGCCTCCGATCGTCAATAATTTCTCGTAATGATTCCCTCCGGCGATAATTGGTCGGCCGAGCGTTAGAATATCAGCCGTTGCAATAAAGTGTTCTTCTAAGATTTGATTTACCAATAAAAATTGCATCCAACATTTCCTTCGGTTCTTTCGTTAGTTAGGTAACCACGTCGACCATTCTTCAAATATATTCCCATTGCATCACGCCTGAATAAATTTGCCTTTTCCGAAGCACCACGGCCGGAACGATTTGCGGCACATTGCGGCGTGGCTTTCGAATTATTGCAAACTTGTCCTATCTACCGGGAATCGGGATTCTCGGCGATTCGTTATAGGCGTTGAACCTGGACGTTAATGTAATACGCGAATATTTAACAAATTTGCTCGGTAAGCCGACGACGAGTCGGTGGCGGGGCGGCAGCGGGGCAAGATCGAGTGTATATTCCAAAGGTTATAAAAACCGGTCCTCGATTTTGCCAGACGAAACATCGCGGCGAACAGAGGCGAGAGCGCCTCGTCCGCGCTCCGTTCGCTCCGGCTAAAGAACGCTCGAAAGTTCCGAGGTTTCACCGAGTCGTCTATGAACACTCGCGTTTTCTTGCGATTCATGCTTCCCTCTAAGGGGTCCTTTCATCTTCCACGGCAAAAAAAAAATCGATTCTTTTGCATTCCTCTTTCAACCTTTTCACATCGTCAGGAATGAATCCTCAAAGCGATTTCCTGCAAATCGAAAAATTGCAAAAGTTACGAGCTTAACTCTTTGCAGATAAGATGTACTATTCTAATTGAGCATAAGAGATCCGCGGTCTTTTACCAACACTGGAACAGAATTTTATTTCGACTGAAAGGAATAACACTCGTACCCAACAGCTTATTACTGGGAATCTTTATTAGGAATCAAACTCGTCGAAGTACGAAAAAAGGGTTCATATTAAAAGTAAAATTTGCGGTTTTGTAAGATCTTAAATAGGTATTTAAGAAATGCGTGTCACTGTGTTAGTGTGTGCGTATATTGTGATTTAACCCATTTTCTCTAGTACTATAGCAAGATCAGTAACGAATAGAAACGTCACCGTGCATCATTGATTCTAAGGAAATGAAACAGTCGTAAAGTATGGCAATGCAACACGTAGAAGCTTCTAACATAAAATGTAGATTCAAGTTTCCTATTCTAATAAGCACAAATCCTTATCTTTTTGAGACGTGAAAATTTGAAGATACGTTCGCATTTCAATTCTGCAGAAACAATGATCAGAAGGATACTCGAACAACGTGTTCGTAAATTATCGGGTAGTCAGTGAAGTCCATTTGTTTTGCGATTAAACTAGACGCTAATACAGAATAAATGAATAATCTCTTCAAGATTCCCTGTGCACTACACGGTCCATTATTAACTGCACAACGATACGCTAACTTTTCTTGTAACCCGATGGATCATCCCTTCCACGATGCAGCGAAATGAGAAATTAGGAAACTACACTTCAACAACGAACGCGAACCCTGTTTCGAACAAAGTCAGCGGATGACTTCGCTTCGCTTCCCGTTACCTCCGAGCGATCAAACGCGTTCGCTGTGTTTCTTAAGAAAATGCTTGCAGTTCGATGTTCCAACCTGCGAAGCGTTGTAAAAGCTCCGGCGGTTTCGGAGTGCGGCCATTCGATAATTAAAATGGAAGACCGCGGCAGCACGTAACGCCGCGTCGCAACAATGGAAAGCGGGTATTAGAAAAGTCGCAGGCCTTTGCAATTTATCATTCCCGCAGTCTCGGCGCGGCGTTTCGTAGAATTTTCGCGGTGCGGTTCAAGCATCGAATGTTGACTTTCACTGACAGGTCGAATATCAGCGGGATCGCCGGCGACAGGCCCTTTCAAACTACGTTGCATGAAAATCTTCGTGGAATTTCAATCAATCTCTAACTGATCATAAAACAGAATTTGCAATATATTTGTAAGTTTTGGCGCGATATTTACGATTTCAACACGTTCGATATCATCGTCGTAAACGTGCTGTGCTTATCATCGTTCTTAAAATCATAGCACGTAACGTAATATTTAAGGTGTTTACTAATTTTCCTTGATAATTTGCCTTCGCACAACTTTGCTGCTTAGACCCACATAAGTCTCACGGGGGGGGGGGGGGGGGGGGGTAAATACAACAACTGCAAATAGGTTTTTGGGAAAATTATAATAAATATTATATTATATTATGTTCAAGGATATATCAGTTTTCTATTATAATAAAATATTTGCAACAAAGCAGGAATAGTGTCTTAGCTTTTAAGGGATATATTACGTGTGAGGTAGAAATCAGCCCTGCGAAAATCCTTGACGGTTGATGATTCATCAAGAACATTGTGGAATTATTTAACAATAAAAATAAGCAGCGAAACCAATGCTGGTAGCGAATGTGTTAATCAAAGTATTTTTTGAACTGACAGAATGAGGATAATGAGTGTTGAATTAAAGTTGGCTATCAGGTTTTAATGTTTCGTTTTTCTACTCGCTTTTTGAGAGACTAGCCGGTAATCATATGATTACAAGGATTTAGTTATATTGGTGCAAAGGAAAATCTTCAGATAGTGATTACGAAATCGCGGATCCTACGGACTTGCAACAAAATACGAAAAAAGCAACAGACATTTAAACATTTTACAGATACGATAGTATAATTTTAAACTCAATAACGAACTATTTAAAAAGCATTACATGTCCGCTTTATCTTTCAACGTCTGTTTTACTACTCTAACTTTTATCGATTATAAAAATTCGCAACGCTCACTACTAACACCGATGTTTAATATAAAGGAACTGAAACGTTGGTATCGGAATGTTACGAAAAGGTGAGACTTCCGTGTAGTTTGGTTTCCGGAAGAGGCGCAAGTCTCCGCTCCTTTAATAATGTAATACGCATGGGTGAAATACGTAAGTAAATAATTAAATCATGTTCGGAGAAATGCGAAAAAGGAAGAGCCGTGATGTTGATTAGACAAAATTTCACAATACGGCGCTAAGATTGGCCGACCGGTTTTCTTCTTGAGCACAAAGAAGCGGGGTCCGTTCTTGTTGTTTTCTTCTTACCACGTTCCCTCTTTCTTTCTCTTCTCCTCTCGAACCGGCCGCCCTCTCGCCTGCCTGCCTGCCTGCTTGCTTGCTTGCCTGCTTGCTTGCAGGCCTGCCTGCTTTTGCTTGCCTGCCTGCTTGCCTGACTGCCTCCTCGGCCGCTCGCTTGCCTGGCTGCGTGCTCGTTTTCTTTCTTCCTTTCCGCCTTCCTTCTGGCTTTTACCAGTCACGTCCTCGAGCAGGTACCAGTACGTAAAATGTACTCAGGACATTAGTCCTACGCGGAACATGATTCGTGCGGGCGAGCGACGTCTACCGTACCCGTTACACATGTATTTCGTATCTGTGCGCGGAGTCGCTCCCGTTCTCTGGGCACCGAACTAGGTACCGAACCGAAGACGCGCCGTAGGGGGATCCGCGAGGAGTCATCTTCGCCGGAATAAATTTCGTTTCGGGCGGACGCAGCGGCCAGCTTCTGCCTCGTCCTCGACAGTTCGTTAGTTCCCGCTGGTCGCCTCTGTTTCGCAAGCCTAGAGACTCTCTAATAAGAGACACGCAATGTATCACCCACGTGCACGTATAGCGAATACAAGCAAATAAGATGGCAATACAGTCGCGTTGTACCGTATACACGTAATATTTGCGTTAAAATATCGTAGTACCAAAGAAAATCGTGGACGTTATTATGCGACTCTTATTAGAGCGTCTCTAGCAGGCATATCCACGCACGACCGATCGGTTTCGGGCACTAGTTGCCAATACTTTGGATCGCCTCGTGCCTGACCAACTGGTAGATATTGTACTCTGTTATCGTTGGTTCTTCCTCCTACCGCCGAGATAATGTTCCCTCCTCTTGATTCTCTTACTCCTCCTCCTCCTCCTCCTCCTCCCCGCTTTTCCGCCGTTATAATCCCTCCTGGCTTTGGCTCCGCGATCGACGAGTAATTCTCTCGTCTCACGGACAGCTCGAACCCGACACCCCTAACGGTGGCGTTTAATTAATCGCGCAATCGGACAGCTCGTTTAGCACCGGGCCAGGTCCGCGGACGAGATCGTAATTCCATTGTGATCGGTCGCGCACGCGTCGAGCAACGTTTTTATTTTGTACGCAACTCGGTTAGATAAGATACGCGTCCGTTACCGGGTTTCAAGATGTTTGGACAGCTGACAATAGCGCCGGTGCAAATAAAGCCAGTTAATGACGGGTCGCAGTTGCCAGACGCTCCCGCGACGCGCACCGGGCGGAGTTTCTTAGAAAATGAGACTGAAAATGAAAAATAGAAAAATCGTGTTTCGGAAGTGGAAAATTGTTCTGTCAATTGTTTTATTATCGTTTAATACGAATAATTGGTTGGTTTAATTTTTTACTAATGATCATGTATCTCTTTTATAACAAAAGTGTTCCTAGTTCTTTAAAATCTGAAAATATGATTTTGATGTATTATAATAATAGAAGAAGAGATTAAAATTGTGACGTAGCCTGCAGTTTGAGAATTGATACGCAACTTTATTTGGAATTTAATGGAATGAATTCTTTCTTATAGTCCGTAATGTGATACTCGCTATAGCAACGGCGAAGTCTAAGAGTTAACTTAACAGAAATGATAGGTGGATTTACGAAGCTGTTTCACTATATTACCGTGTCAAGCTTTTAAGTCAAAATAATTTTTGTCCCATTTTTCGAAGAAATCAACCACAGCGCGACGTCGCTTGCGAGCGAGCCGAGCGAAGCGGAGAGCCTCCGCGCTTTCCGGACGCTATACGGCGATTGAATTAATTTGGTACGAAGACGCATTTAGTTGCAATTGGCGCAAAGTATTCGAATGATCTAGCGAAGTTGCGCGCCGGTGCTATTCGTCTTACGTTAGCTTAGAATTAGCGACACGGAAATGATGGCTGAACGCGCGCGGGATGCTGGACAATTTATCATCTCCTGTTAGTAATCGCTGTTGATACAATAACGATTCGCCAGAAAACACGGCGCCGCCCTTCTTCGAGTATCTCGAGTACGCATTTCGGCGGTCTGCTTCTCACCTTTGATAACCATCCATTCGAAATCAAAAAAATTGAGGCCATGCTGCAGAAAACTGATATCACGAGGAAACGACAAAAAGTTGAGGGACAAAGGAATGTTTCAATTCTCAGTTCTACTTTGATATTTATAACAACATTATCCGGCAAGAGAAATCCCGTGGGTTCGTGTTGCCTTCGCGTGTTGTCGGTGTTTCGCAGGAACATTCATTTTATCTAATTTTAACATCGAAAAATGATTAGTTTTTATGGCGACATTTCAGAAGGCTCATAATATATCACAGCATTTATCGTATTTTTTGTTCCCCAATTACGGCGATTGGCCGTTATAATTTATCGCAGATCTAAAACCTGGAGAAATTGGTAAATGGAAATGTATTAAGGATACGTCGAGGCTGTTTTTCAATAATTAAATGATTGACAGAATGTTCGGAGCGAATACTGAATGTAGAATGTATCGAATCGGTATCCGATGTATGTACATGTACAGTATGAGTGGGTTACAAGCGTAATGGTCAACAAGTGGTTATTAAGTAACATTTCCCTCATTGTAACAAACAAGAAGCGCTATTGTTTATTAATATGCCTATTGTTTACTGAACAAAATTAAAACAATTTACCGTTAAGTTAATTTACAGTAACTTTATAATTTATTTTACTCGCTTTTTTAACATTTTAGCATCCTAGCCCACTCAATATGTTTGTAGAGTGTGACGGATAACACTATGCGAAAAAGTAAGCAAAAAATTTGGTGTAAAATTTGTTCGCCCGAGGCTTCCGCAATCGAGAAAATCCGGAAAATCTGTCAGACACACGAACTGTTGCATACGATTCAGTTATCGTGTTATTCTATTACTGATCGACGCCAATGTTCGTACCAGTGTTTAAAAGTATTGACAGCGAGATGGTTAAAGTAACCGCAAACCGTACAACTATAAATTACAAAACCGAATTATACAACAATAATAGAATGTTCTGCGGGGAAAATGAAGTACGGCGATAGATTAGAATCATTAAAGAAATATTTAAAAATAAAAATTCGTGATACTAATGACTAGATTGTGAATTTTCTGCATTTATGAAGAAATCAGATGATCACAATTTAACCCTTTGCATTCGAAGCCACTTGAATTGGAAATTTGAAGTAATTTCTCTGACTTATAGTATTTCCATTTTATATAGCAAAGTGCATTTTATGCATACCTAATTGATTTTTGTCATTTGCATCAACATTACATAACCTTAAAAATTGTTTATACAAGTTTTGTTAGTATAGAGATTATTTTGCCATGTGATAGAACGATTTTATGGTGCCTCACAGTCACCACTCGAGTGCAAAGGGTTAAAATAGAAGAGAGATTAGTATTGAAACAGTTAAAGAACTAACTGCATTAACTTCATTTCAAATCGTACTAAGTTAATTTTAATCGTCCTTCAGCTTGTAGAATAAACAGTTTGGGAAAAGGGGATACGATTATTCAAGGATCGCGGCCCGTTTTTATCGTCGCCGATTGCCAACAATTATAAAAAACGGGATAAAAGAAATGTTACATCAAATTTTATATTATTGTTCCACGTAGAATCACTCGTTGCTCAGTTGTTTCACGATTCCGGTCTACGCTGTACAGTTTCTGTTTCTTGCAGCTGAGTCTAATAATCTTTATTTTGCATAAAAATCTGCAAAGCGATCACTTTTTAAATGCTATTGCATTGCATAGACCGGAGCGTCAATCTATCCAATCGATAAAGAGGCGTAGAAATTAACATGTTTGAACAAATAATATCACGCACGCGTGGCACACGGTAGCCAGCGTGTTTCAACGAACACTCCAAGGCTTGCCTTTCCAAAATCGTGGTAATCCTAGCTCCCATGACTAGGCTGCACCCATAGAGACCGTTCATGCGAGCGTCCGACACCCAGCTACTTCTGTTACGCGCTCCTCGAAAAAAAAAAAAACGCATGTTGTCGTAGGTCGTGAAACGGTGACGAAAGCATTCAGGCGTTAAAATCGAATGTATAACCGAAGCAGTCTGAATCACAGCGGAGAGAGACCGTGACGCAAGTCGCGTTTCCTGTTTGCCCGGATTGATCCGACCCCGGTGCGACCATCGACCTACGGTTACGTCTCCTTTTTCCATCGATACCGTCTCCTCTGTGTTTTAAAACGAAGCGGCGCATCGAACGCGGTCGAAGCGGCCACGCGGCAATCGCTGATTCAATGGCCCGATCGAAGGGAATCGACGGTTTAATAAGCTGTACAGCTATGTCGAAGGGTTTCGCGAACTTCTTTCTGAACTTGGGCCGATTCAAATTTCCTGTCGTAGAGAAAGAACCTGATAGAAATAATAATCATTGAACATGAAACGGAGAAGTGGAAACAAACAGATTGTTCAACTAAAGAGGCTTGAAAACGATTGACTTCTTTTTAATGGTTTATGAACTTTGCACCGTTGAGAATGTAAGGTACAAAGGAACTGTGTATAAACCGGAAAGTTCGCGACATTATGGAGGTTTAAAGAACTCGCTTGATGATGCGCTAGTTTGTGGAACTTCGGACGTGTTTTTCTTGAAACTTAGTTTTCCAATTTCGTTTGGACTTTCTCTCGAAGGCTGTTACTGCAGTCAGCGTGTCTCTTTAACCCTTTACACTACGATTTCTTTTGTAACTGCGTTGATTAGCACTTCTTTATAATTAAAAATTTTGGAAGAACATATTTTAAATATTTTCCGTTGAAAAGTTTTAGCGTTGCATTGAAGACTTGATTAACTTTGTTTAATTTTAACTGACCAATTGAATTTGTTAGATCTAGTAGTGTTTGTATGTACTCTAGTGCATCGAGTTATCATTTGGACTGCAGGTTATAGGTCCATAAATATTTGTATATTTATTTTTTATAGTTTTATACCTATTATGTGTCACATCAGGTACGGGGTGTCTTCATGGCATTTTAGTAACGATGATAATATTGAACGATTTTAATGTGTCCAACTTTACTCGAATTATGTGTTTCTAGTAATCTTGGTTTCGCTCATCACCAGTGATTTCCACGGCACTCAATATGTTAATTAAAATTTTCACTTGAAATTCATTAATATTGTAAATGAAATGATTAATGATTCCTAAGCGTATCTGTCGTTCGAAATTAGCTCGATACGATGAAAATATTTGTCTCTCTAGGCTATTAAAATGGATGAAAATGGTTTGGTATTAGGAACGGATAAGAAGCTTCGCTATCGATTTGAAATATTTTGTATAAAATCTACGAACCCGACTAAAACACGCATAACGAAATCTTCAATTCAAAATTTCAACAAAATCGGTCATCCGGTTCGTTAAAGGAAAGTCTGAAGCTTCATCTCTAAACGGTTTGCAAATGCTAATATCCTGTAGAAGTGGTATCTTTCCAGATCCTTTAGTTCATGGTGTATCCAGTAGCATCCGTTTATAGTCTTCGTTGACAGAAGCACATCCGATAATCCCTAAGTAATACCGAGCTGTTATTCCTTTTTTATGCAAACACTTGACAGGAACTGTTCGAACACGATGAAAACTTGATACGCGTCAAATTGTTCCTGAAACACGCGCATACCTTCGAGTTCGTCGAGAGCACTTTTAGAAACGACGCGGAGCGATTGCGTAAAGGCCCCCGGCGACAAAAAGAGCATCGACAAATACTCGCGTTTCATTTCCTTGACGCCGTCTCGGTGCAAGCGTATATGATCAACAATCGGGCTCCATGCGAATAATCCTAGACTCGATTCCCGCCACCCTGTGTCGCAACAATGTAAACGCGATAAGATGATCCGAGAGAAAAAGAGCAACGGGCGTAGGGGCGTCGGTTGACTGGGAACTGCAAGAATCGTTGTTTCGTATTCCCTGGCCAATTGCCCAGAAGGTTCTGCCGGAAACGGTGTTAAATAAACGGTGTTGAATAATTTCAGAAGAACTTGTTACGTTACCTTAATCTACTAACAATAACTTAATTTATTGGATTATAGATGTCATTATCGTAGCTTTCGAATAATTTTTCAAGAAATAATTTAACCAATAATCTTCCATTTTGAAGGTGCTATTAGAAAGCTGCCGGCAGATAAAGTGGTAATACATTACATATTACGAACTTACAAAAAATTACAAAATATTTAACATAGAACTGTGGTAGAAGGCCAGATATAATAATGCGGTTTGATGTTAGACGTAGATGTAAATATGCAAATATCCAAAGGTAGTTAAAGGCCTAATCAATAGCTTTCAACTTTTTTCGGTTTCAACTGCCCCAATTGTAATCAAAGGCATCTAAAAAAACAATTCTTATGCCACGACCCCTTCATTTTCGTTAAAACGGTTACAATTCTTCGTCGAAAGACAATTCGAGACAGAGACGACTTGTTCGAGGTGAGGGGTCAACAAACGCCAATTAGAAGCGTGATCTTGCCGAGCGAATGTTTTTCGGCGTGGATGTCCGATTAAGACGTTGCAGCAGCTCGTAGAAGCGAAGAGAACTTTCCGGCCTCGCGTCGCGTGTCTTCCGTTTTCTGAGGGTCAAGGCCGACGACACGCGGCAACTTAGAATACGCATTTAGATTCTTGGCATCACGCTACGCGTCCTCTTGGAGGAACGCACAGATGATGGTGACGGCTATCGTCGTGGTCGAAGAACACGGAACGACGGTATCGCAGTCTCTCCGTGACCGACACCCTCCTCTCGCGTCATTGTTTCTTCCATTTACGCGTTCCTTCCTTCTTTTTCTCTTGCATGGTATTGCCCTAAAAAGCTGGGAGATCTTTGGCTGGAAGAGCTTTGCCAATCCTTTGCAGTCGGAGCCATTTTAACTGGAAATCCAAAATATTTCTTCGGACTTACAGTGTTTCCATTTTATGTAACCTGGAGCATTTTATTCATTATAAAATTGAATATTATGACTTATGTAACAGACAATAGCTCTTAACAATTTTTTAAATATTAGTAAATTCGATAAACATTATTTGAAAACATGGCATAATAATTTTTAGAGGCGCCTGAGAGTCCCCATTCGACCGCGAAGGGTTAAAGTGTCCAAATCTGCGAACTATATCGGTTCTTTTCATTTAAACTACTCGTTGAGAAATAACTACGATACTACCGTTGCTTTGGCGTAGAACAAATGTTTTCCACAAGTTACTAAAATAAAACAGCGTGCTTCGTGGATCTTTATGAAGGATTATTGTTGATAGTGGATCATGCAGTTGCAACAGCGACGCGATACTTTGAGAACCACTGACTCATTTCGTAACCGCTTGTGGTCTAGCTGGCCCTTCTCCTCCTTCGTTCATTCAATCTCACCCTGTCTTTCCTGTGACTTTTTCAGAACGTCAAATACCAATGAAACAGTCGTTTAGTTGCTGTGCGTCTCAAATTCGATAACAGCTTCCTTATTCCGGAAGGGTGCCTAATATGAGATCCATTTTATTTTTTACTGGAAGTATGCAAATTCACAGGTTTGATATAGTTACTGATATGGTTTTCCATGTGTAATTAAAATGTGCATTGTTTATATTCAATTATACCGATGTAATTTGCTAATTCTCTATAATAATTAGATCTATTTAATATTTCATGAGCAGCACAAACTTATTTTCATCCTTTTGGTAGATGGAAAAGGTAAACGCGAACGTGGTTGTTAGCCTTTCTTACTGGGTGCTTTGAAAATTGTGGTGCTTCCGGGAAACGAGGAAAGTAACCGTTCCCTTAACGAAAATTCATTTCGCGATTTTGCTTACGAGTTATTGATGGAAAACGGTGACCAATGGGAGTCGATATCAGAAGTATAAAAGAAAAGAAAGAAGAAATTAAAAGGAAAATTTCCAACAATTATTGTAGTGTATACACTACGAAAATAATGTTCTTTTAAGAAGATAACAGATTACTCGATGGAAACAGAGCTTAGAAATAGAAGTACTCGTGATATGCAAGAATTATAACGATTCCAAGAATGGAAACGGTATTTTGAATAACACACGGTAATGATAACAAAGCAATAAGGTAACCTGTATTTCCTGCCAGTAATGTTGCATAAAACGCTTTCACTGTTAGGGATCATTTGAACAAACGTTTCAAAGCCAAATTGTATAAAATGTTATCGTTTGGAACACTATCGTATGTTTGGTATTACGCAGACATCTTTAGTAACAATTACAGCATTATAATATGGTGCGCTTTGGTCACAGTGAACCTGAATCTACTTCTGGAACAATGCATTTATAATATTCATATTGTCGAATATTGTTATCGCCTAAAACACAAATATTTCTTTCTTAATAATTCGAAAAAAATATAAATACAATCTAAAAGTCATAAAATATTTTTACAGCGTAATAGATCCTCTAGTCATTTTTATCACAAATATATAAAATCCGCGATCTTCATACTAGTTCTGTAAATCTTCATACTAGATATTATACAACATTGGATAAACAACATTCCATTGAAACAACGTTAAGTAAATTCCGTGAGCTAAAAACGTTCTTTTCTAGTTTCGTCTATATCCCCGGGGCAAACTGATCGCCACGAGTCTACCTCTAGTTTGGGTTCCATAGCATGTCGTTCGGGTTCCGTAAAGGTGGCAGGTATACACGAACGGCGGCCTCGGGGAAGCTTTCAAAGGCAATAAATAGGAAACGGAGGAGCAGATATAAATCGAAATATCCCATTTATATTATGTCCTTTGTGCTCGAGGGAACGAGGTAAGAAACTGCTTCGGCCGCCGTTGTTCATCCCAAAATCCTTCGCTTTATTTCTTTTTCTGGCCTGGATGGTTCGTTTTAGTTCATTAACGGACGCCCCTTGAACGTCTCCAACCAAGCCCATCGACGTATTCGTATTTTCCATCTACCGAGTACGTCTGCAGTAACTACCGCCCATTCCTTTCCTTTTGTTTATTTAAACCTGCGCAACGTTAATTATGCCGCCACGTTTTGTTCCGCGTTTGTCGAGTAAGAAAAGGTCGTAGAAAATCATTACGGAATATTACGTTGATCTGTTTGTTACAGCAATCTATTTTAACATCCTTGTACTATGCAAATTGTTGCTGCTTGTTTTTAACGCTTACACGTGTACGTTCAGTTTTTATTCGTTTAGACGTTGCTATTATTTTATGATAAATACACGTATTTATAAGCACAAGTAAAATATTCGTCCTTCAGATATCATTGATTGCAAAAAGCATGACTTATGATAATGGACGTGTTCGCGATACTGGAAATATCTTTTGGCCTCAAAAAGTTTTTAAATTCAGTGAGAGCTTTGTATAATTACCGTATCCGAAACGATACTTTGCACGTTAGAAAAACACAGTTCCAGTTGATCCGGCGTCCACTGATTAATTATTACCAAAACGAATCAAGTTATTCTCGTCTCGCAGCTTCTATTTCTAGCGTTCATTTTCCACGGTCTCTCTTTTTGCTGACGATTCCGCAGGCCCTCGATCTCTGAGTGGGTCATCGCGGGAATGGTAACGCTGTCGCAGTACACTCGGCGGGTCCGCCCGTCTGTCTCCCGGGCCGCAACCATCTCATTAAGTTGCAACTAACGTCGAAGCAATTAATCTGAAATCTCGTTGTTCGCGAGGGAGAGGAGATTGACGGGTTAGACGAAGGTGGCGAGGGCGAGGAGCCACTCGTGCCGGTACGGTGGTCCGAGGGATCTTTGTCTCTCGGTGTGCTACACTACGGTAACTGTAGCATAGCGAGTCTTATCGGCGAGGAGGGCCACGAACGGCGGGAGGATGATAAAGGGAGCGGTTAACTGCTTGAAAATGAACTTCTCCCCGGTTCTCGAACCTCTGACACACAACCAATTCTCGAAGAGACCTTGGTCGCGAAGATTATCAGAAATTCAAGGCAATCGACGCATTCGCCACCTCTTCGTCAACATTATTTCCAATTTCATGGTAGCGGACAGGTGCCAGGAAAAGTATACGTATGGTAGAGGTGCTTAATAGGGACCCACTTTCCTTGCGTCATAAGTTTCGATTAAAAACATTTTTATTAGACATTCTATACGCGTTTAGAAACTAAAATATGTACTCTTTTATAATGCATTGGAAATTACAGGGGAAAATGAGTTTCTAATACTAATATGAGTTACTAATATCAGAAATACGATACATAGAACCTAGTATACACCATATATGTATGTTTGAAGAGTAAGGCCTGTGCGAATCAAACGTTATGTCACAATTTTCTTCAAAATCATCGTTTAGAATAATTTCTTCGTCATTATTCGTTGAACTATCACTTTCTATACAGAATTAATTTATGTTTTCGTTGCAGTTTTAGATGAAAAAGTTGCGAACCTCTACTATCTTAACATTAACTTCCAACTTACTCCCAACATTAGCACCTAACTTACTTTTCGCGTGTATTTACGGACACCGAAGTTCTATTGCTATAAACAATAAGTTCGACTTCGAACTAGTTCGAACTTTGCCGGCACCCCAGTTGTAACCCTTACTCGACGAACGCCGAGTTCATTCCTGTCCCATGTTGATATATTGTCAACAAAACTTTAAATAACAGAGATTAGTGCGTGTGTCATGTTTTCAAACTTCTCGAAAGAGGCGTCAGATATAATTTACACGTTTGAAGTCTGCGACAATAATAGACTGCAAAACTTTTATATATTGTACTATATTGCTATAGTTTTCGGTAAAATTAAGATTCAAGTTTAAGAATAAAAGAGGTTAAATGGTATGGACAAATGTACGAGGCTAGTTTCAGTATTAACTTCACAGGCGATGCTGGCTGTAGAAACTTAATAAAACAGACAGAAACTCATGTTCGTCGAATTTCTGGGTTCAGCTGGTTAACTTTTAAGTCTTATATGCGGGTACCTATTAAGATAACGCATCGTATAGTAAAATACATTCATTTCTCGTTTTATTACGTTTTCTGAATAAAATCAATTTAATCTTTTTATTTCGTTTTAATTTAATCTTGAAGAATTCATTCTCAAATTAACGTATAACTCTTGAGAAACTTTCGAAGAACATTGACTTTTCGAGGATTCAAACTTTTAGTACCGTCAATAATAATTTTTTTTATTCTTCCTTTTCAAATTATTAAATTGCTAAGACTATAAATATTGTTATTTAACTATATTTACCGTTCGATAAATAATTTAAATTTTCAAATGTTTCATTAGAATTTCGTATGTTTCAAATAAAATGGTAAATTAGCCTAAGAACATACTCACTTGTATTTTTATGAGAATAGTCTGCCGTTTGAGTGTCAACGCGTTAGAATTAAAATGATAAACAATATAAATTCAGTCTCGTTCTTACGAATCAACTTTCGTTGATCTTTTCCTATGACCAAATTTAGCTATGTTCTTCAAAATTGTTGCAATGCCCTTCTTTCCTTGCTATATCTTTGATTCGATGAGTTGCCGACTGAATAAGTAATGGAAGAAGAGAAAAGAAACGTAAATTGACGGTAAAGAGAGGGAATAGGTGTGTGACAGCAGAGAAGTATTCTCAGTCGGTGTGGTCATGAGAACGTTAGAAATGGTGCGCAGTCGTTATCCCAAAGATACGCGCTGTAAAATGCTGAATAAATCATTAATTCTGTTGACGCGGAACGAGTTTGGAATCAAGGGAATAATAGCAGTATGGTGGAAGAACGGGGTCAAGTAATAATTGTGCGAAGTACAGTGAACCACGAAAGTATTCGAACGCTCTAAAATAAAAAGTTTTACGCGAAAAAAATGTGAGACCCATTACGAATTACAAAATATTTTTATTCCTGTAATAACATACAAGTATTACGGTTATACATGTTAAATTTCAAGCGTCTTCGATAACGTAAACAATACTTATGAAAGATTTGTTGCCAACATCAGCTAAACGGACGCCACAAAAGTATTCGAACGATTCAATTGGTAATATATTTTTTCCATAAATGTAGAGTTTTAATATTTTGTCGGTCCTCTATGAGCACTTATTATGGCTTGCAAACGTCGTTGCATGCTGTCAATCAAAGTTTCTGTTATTTCTGTTCCTATTTTATACCAAATATCAGAAATTGCTGTTTTTAATCCTTCCTTGGAATTTGTATTATATTTACTTAATTGTCTGCTAATTTCTGCCTATAAGTGCTCAATGGGATTGATATCCGGACTTTGTGGAGGTGTTTCTAAAATGTGGAGTACCTTATATATGATGCACTGTTTAACAATATGTACGGTATGTTTAGGATCATTGTCTTGTTGAAAATGAAAATCATTTACTATTCCTAGTTTTTCCGTACTTTGCTTCAAATTATCCTTTAATATCTGCATATATTTATATTTATCTAATATTTCATCAATAATGACGAGCTTTCCAACACCACTGGCTGCCGAACACCCCCACATCATTATCGATCCACCTTCATGCTTCACGGTTGGATGTAGATTTTTAAAGTTCATCTCTCTATTTGGTTTTCTCCAAATTTTATAACATCCATCGGAGCCAAATATGTTGAATTTACTTTCATTCATCAATGAAAATTATTTTCATGGAGGATTCTTCGACAAAGTTCCGGATGAACTTGTTTCCTAAAGCTATCAACAATTAGTGTCGCAAGTTTTGGAAATAGTTGGATCCCTTTTTATTTTACGCACAATTACATTCTCTTCTATTTTCGTTAATTTCTTTGGCCGGCCAGAACGGACTTCATTCTGAAGAACTCCAGTGGTTTTTACTTTTGTTACTATGTAGTGAATAGTAGATTTATTTTTCCCTAATAGCTGCGCTATTTCGGCATAGCTCTTGCCTTCATTGTGCCACTCGATTATCAATTTTCTATCGGTGATACTAGTTTCGGCCTTTTTTTGGACACATTATTAATACAAATTGTACAATCTTCTAAACACTCGCAGTACTGAACAGGGGAAGTGTGTAACATCAACTGAAGGAACCAATGTTTACAATTTTTCGAATGCAAGGATTATTTTATGTAGAAATTTCGATCGTTCGAATACTTTCGTGGCGTCCGTTTAGCTGGTGTTGGCAACAAATCTTTCACAAGTATTGTTCACGTTATTGTAGACGCTTGAAATTTAACATGTATAACCGCGATTCTTGTACGTTACTACAGGAATAAAAATATTTTGTAATTCGTAATGGGTCTCATATTTATTTCGCGACAAACTTTTTATTTTAGAACGTTCGAATACTTTCGTGACTGACTGTATATTCGATGGGTAGAAGACGAGGCAAAACCAGGCGGGTGATGACGAGGTACGCGACACGGATCGCCGTCTAATGACGGATATTGAGGTGTCGTGAATGCGTCAATCTCATTGGCCGAGAATAGGAATAATTCTATCGGCTGCACGTTTGCCAGACGCAAACAGGAAAATTATGGTTGTCGGTATATGGCTCGGGCTCTGTACCTGACAGCGTTTCGTTACGCACGGATTTGTCTCGAGGCGCGTCCACGCCGGAGACAAATCACTGAAAACCACACGGGTAGTTATGCCAAACTCGTTTTGTTCAATCAGCGTTTTAGTAAGAGGATCATGCCCGGACACTGGGCCGAACGGAAGTGACAATTGAATTTTTTTTCTTATAGTAGTACTCGAAAAATATTTAACCCCTTGTGTTTTATGATATCGTGATACATATATAAAACTTTAGAACATGAACGATAAACAATAGTAATAATAGTAATAATAATAATAACTTCACAGTGTTTCTGCAAGAAAGATGGATAGAGGTTGTAAAATAAGAGAATTACTACTATACTACAGATTTTATGCATTTCTGGGAAAAATTATTAGTTGAAATGTAAAATAAGATGAATTGATAAGATGATATAAGAAGAATTTAACGACATTGTTATATTATTTCCAATATATTGAAATAATTGAAGGAACAACTCATTTCTAATTTAATTTCCGTATTTTAAAATCGTCTCGTGAAATTTGCATTTTGTATGAAGATTCGAAGTCTAGCGATTCAATTTTACAATACTAAGTTAAACAGTAGAGCAATGAATTTAGCACGAGTTTATAGAATGACCTAACAATTCATCAAACAGTTAGTTGTTATGAGGAAGTTATGGAAACAAAGTGCCACGATACAATTCTCACTTTGCTATTTCTGAAGAGGTCATCAAAGATTCGTAAATGTTAACGAATAACAACGATGAAAAAGTCACAAAAGAATGATGACAGAGTGTGCAACTGGCTGTCACTCGAACTGCCAAGATGGTAACCCGATCTTCACAAAGTTCAGGCACGTTTTTATGCACGAGTCGCTCCGCGATAATAAAACTTTTATATCCGATTATAAGTTCTAGTCGAATATCAAACTTCGAGATTAATCTTTAACCACTGGCGGAAGCGTACGTCCATTTTGTAAATCTGCGGGGCAGAGATAAAGTTTTACGGCTGACGAAGCATGGGATCGCGTGGTTTTTGTAAATAAGCTATTTCTATCGGTTCATTGGTAGCGCAAAGGGGACGCAAGATTTATATTGAAACGATAATTGCGCAAAGTTTTTCACTTTGCTATGATCCGCTAAACGTTTTAAGAACCGTGGCAGATATACAAAACTATGATTATTGAGTTAGATAAAAGATCACAGCGATAATTTGTTCTACCGATAGATTGTAAAGTAATGTTTAAACTTTTCAATAGGAGATATCGTTGTGGAGTTTTTTCATCTGACTATACAAAATTAACGGTTAGAAGTTTCTATTTTACCAGTTAACTGTGGCGCCCTCATTTAAAAGTGCGCACAGTTTTGTGTCGCCAGAATCGAGCCACGACGAGTATATTCGTCAATCACAGAGTAAGTTGCGCTGGTAAGACATCGGATGAAAAAGATGGGTTTATTTTATAAAATTGAAAATTTTATTACTAATATTTACTTCTTTGGTTAACATAAGCACTGTTATAAATCCACTTTATAAATCCACTTTTTGACTTTTGCCATTGCCCCTTTTAGGTTAACATCTAAAAAACGTTATCATCGCACATAAATAAATTCATTACGCGAACTGGTAAAATTTTTCAACCAGTGCATACACAGCCATCCTTTAGTATCTTCCTAACAAGAATGTACGACAAAATGTTCGTATCGTTTCGCGTTATGCGGCAATTAGAAAATTATGCGTTATTTCTTAACAGACGTTCGGTGTGCAAGAAATTGCAATTGTTTTCACTAATTACGTAACAATAGCATCATGATCCAGCTTCCAAATCATGCTGCGCCGTAAAGCTAATTTCTGAAGATTAGTCGCCTTTTTCAACGTAAATCGACACACGTGTCCTGTTTAGATCAATGTTCATGAAGATATAGAGGTTAGTGACATTGATATAGAGGTACATGTATTGAAAAATATAAAACAAAAATACAAAATATGATCTAACGTACGAATTAGAATATGAACTGCGTGCAGCAATACGTCATCGAAGTCTACATTGTGCATACAAAATTGACATCAGCAAAGTGAAGGCTTCTACATATTTTTGTACAGATTGCAATGTGTTTGATTTGGAAAGAAAACCTCCCGGATCCAGCATAAATGCGATCGATCCTGTATGACGTAGTAGCTTTAACACGATGACGCGCGATATTCGAATCTGTGGCGTATCTGAAGCGGATTCAGTTTAGCGGCAAGAAACTTGATATAAATACTGTCTGTTTCTATTCCGAGCACGTTTCAAGATGATCGTTAGTGGCTAGAAACGGGATTATTGAGAACAGCGGACGAAAGACCCTCTGACCTCTTGTCTCGTTTCCCTGTGGCTACTGTCCGCTGACGAAAAAAATCTTCGAACACTAATTTCCTGCAGCTTTTATCCGCTCGAAGCTGGGCACGAGGAACTCGGCTACCTAGCTGAACACGATGGAGCGCCACTTCTTCGCGCGCGTAGAGGTATCCTTTGCTTTTATTTCGCCTAATCAAACTTTATTATCATCTTTCTCGCGTAACACGAGACTGACGTATAGCGCGGCGTTGAACCTCGCGAACCCTAAGAACACTTTCATAATTCCCTCATTTTCTCTCATTAGCCCCTCTTTATTTTATTCTCGAGGAGGTATCCAAAAGATTCGAACAGTGGTCACGCAATCAGCGTTGGATAAAAAGTAATCTAATTAATTTTCAACGATTACAACTCCGATATTGTAACTAATTTATAATAATTAACGAGTTATAGTAATTAATCAGATTTCTTTTTGCCCATCTCTTGTTACACAACGGTGCCCTTTCTGCGGATATTAGGTTAATTATCATCAATATGTTACTAAACATGCGTGACACCTGAACAATGTTGCAATTAACATTATTGTCAGAATTAAAGCATCGAGTGTGCATCAAATGTAAAATATCCAACGCGCAGAGAAACCCGAGCAACATTTTTGTCATTAGCGTAATAGCATCGTGATTATTATCACAGGCTCGACGTGCAACGAACGCAAGTGGTATACGTAATGGGCAAAGATAGCCTAGCAATATTGTTGTCGGTAATAAGAGTATTATTATTATTGGTAGAATCTATATGCAACAAGTGCGGAAGGTAGAAATTTTAAACAATTACTGTAATGTCAGTCGTTACGATTTATTTTCAAAACAGATACGTATGCAACGACATTTAATTTAGCACAATTATATGCAAGTGATTATAAAATAAAATTGAAATATTTCTGTATTTATTTAATGTTTTTATGTAAATGTGAACGTTAATTCATTTGTAATGAAGTAATGCTAATATAAATAACAATTGAGGAATTTACCTTTTAAGTTGCAATAAAATTTAGAACAAAATTTATCAAATAATTGAAATTATTATGAACAAAATTTACGTACTATTTAAATTCTTTTTTAACAATGTTTTTTTTTCTAATAATTCATTATTAGAAGGCAAGAGATTGCGAATCTCGCTCGTTAAATTCGTGTTAGGCACAGATAACGTTCGCGAGTGAAAAACTGGTCACTTCTGTTTAAGGGGTTCAACACAATTTTTTCATAATCAACGTTTCGCACTCGTGTCTGCACTGTATCCGCGGTCTCAGTAAAGAAACGACGACACATAGAACGCGCATTTCGTTCGTGTAAACATCTTTATTTAAATAACAAGGTAATCCGTTCGCGAACATTGGTGTATAACCAACCCGAGGGACCGCGGCGATGCGAGGCACCCGAAACTCATTGCCAGAAGAAGAAGCATGATCGCATCGCGTTACCGCCGGTCTCTCGCGGTAGCACCGCACAGGTAGGACAACTCCGACAAAGTGCTGCTTGGCTGGGGTTCACCGTCGCGTTGTATCGGTTCGTATCGAGTTTCTCACACAAGCACGCGCAGAAATGCAAGCACGTTGCAGCGTGCATAATAAGTGGGAGGTGATCGAGGAACACGGGGGCGAGCCGAGAGACGGCTGTGCGAGTATTTTCGCGAGCGCCACGTGCTGCTGCTGCTCTCTCCGATGCGCTGTTGCGAACGGTTCGCGATTTACCGCATCTTTCTGGATCGTTGGGGAAGCACGCGAATCGCTTAACTCGAACCTGAAACGTTAACCCTCGCTCGGAAACATTAACTCCTCGAAAATAGTCGCGCGAGAGAACCCTCTCTCTGTGCTCTTCCCTGATTTTCGTTTTACACCTTGAAACACGAGATCGCGAGCGAAAAATTCGGTCGTGACAAACGAATCATGTTGCATCTTAATCGCGAGAGGATCGAAGATTTTACAAGCATCCAGATCAGAAACATGTCATATTGCATCGTGGTCACTAGACAACGAGTTTTATGAATTTAGCACGAAAATTGTAAAAATGATATCCGAAATGCTGGGCTGGCGTGAAAGTAATTTCGAGTTTTTAGTGTGACATAAAACTGAATTTTTTCTATACAAAAAATGAACTTTAATCAATCAAATATCTTTCATTCTGTTCGATAATCTTCCGCCATCTTTCTGTTAACTTCATATTCCCGCGCTCATAGAATTGCTAGTCCTTAACGGCAAAAAACTCAACCAACTGCGGTTTGAGGTCATCGTTATTTCTGAAATTTTTACCGTTTAAGAAGTTTTGTAAACTTTTGCGATTTGCCAATTCTGATCTTTTCTATTTGATTGCTTCCTCCAATTTCACAAGTTGTTGGCAATAAACATCCGAGTTGATCGTCCGGTTGTTTGGAAGCAGCTCAAAATACACAACACCTTTGTATCCCACCAAATTGACAGCATGATCTTCTTTTGATACAACTCAGCTTTTGATAGGGTTTGTGCTGGTTCATCATGCTTAGACCATGATCTTTTTCGATTAACATTATTGTAGACGATCCATTTTTCATCGCCAGTGGTAATTCGTTTCAAAAAAGGGTCGATTGCATTACGTTTGAAATGCGTATCACAAATATTGATTCGTTGTGTTAGGTGAATTTCTTTCAATTCGTGCGGAACTCAAATATCGAGTTTCTTAACAAGTCCAAGACGTCTTATATGATTTTCTATCGTTGTGTGCGATACATTTAACTGTTTTGCAATCTCTCGCACAGTTATATGACGATTCGATTAAATTATTGTTTTTATTTTGTCATGATCAACTTCAGGAAGTCGACCAGAACGTTGGTCATCTTTCAATGAGAAATCTCTAGAACGAAATTTTTTGAACCAATTCCGACACGTGCGGTCTGTTAAACAATCAACACCATAAACTTCACATATCTCTTTCTGAGCCTCGACCGCTTTCTTGCCTTTACGAAAATAAAAAGGTAAAATGTGTCGAAAATGCTGCTTTTTGCGCTCCATATTAAAACTGACCGTAAACTGACAGTTGTAAACAAAATTACACGGAATTTGTTCCTAAAGCAACCTAGAGGTAGTGGCTACCAAATCTTAAAAGAAAAAAAATTATAACATTGACAAAGAATAACGAAACAAACATAACGCTATCTACTGGTGCAAACCGAAATTACTTTCTTGCCAACCCAATAGTATTTAGAAACATTGCTGGAAATATTCCGTTGACCACATACTTGTAAGAATCGTACCCGAGTAAGTGTTTACAAACATTGACAATGATGTAGACGTTCCGTTTACTACATCACGAGACAACTAAATTCTTTACAAAGATGGACAAACTTAATTCTCTTGAAAACGAAGCCCCTGCATAAAAATGACTATACATAATTTAGAAGAGTACAAAGATTAAAAGCAATTAACAATATCGATTTACCACCTTCGACTAATTAAAGTTATTAAAGAAGAAATGAAACTTCTAAGCCACTTGGTTTTTTTTACAATGACAGAAGACAATTTCTACGTTGCACAAAGATCTGCAGTTTACTAATTATAGAGAAATTATAGATTTTATAGTCTCCGAAATGGAAAGCGAATTTTTAGATGTTGTGCCCACAAGTGCACGAGTATAATATTAGATCAAGATAACGTTGAATATTTGCTAGACTAATGATTTTTCGGCATACATGGGTGAATACATTTTTATAAAAAATGTTGAGCTGCATTAATTATTGTATTCAAAAATATATGATCGCAATTAAGAAAGTGAACGCAACCTTGAAATCTCCGAAAATGTTATAGCTGAGAAATAGTTATTACTACTGTATTATAAATCTCCGCGAACTGAACAACTTTTGCTAACAAAGATTTTTAGTATTTTTAAAAATATCGGATACATTAACTGTATACTTTATTGTTTCAACGATGCAAGAGGCCAATTTATGGCAACTGGTGAACGGTAAGACACTCGTAGAAATGTTTAAACAATCGACTTTCCTCCCTCTGCAATTCAAAACATCTGTGTATACGTTGCTATGATAAGATAGGATTCACACTACCCAAGTTCGAATTGGAATTAAATCGGGCACGATTCGTTCTACGAGTTGGTGGAACTCGTCTCAATCTCCGTGGTATGAAAGTGAACCACTTTGTCAAAGAGTCGTTTAGAATGGGTAGACAAACGAAACGATAGGGATGATTGTGCCAGCATTACTCCGAGGCAAAGTCGGCGTACTAATGCGGACTCTACTGCTGGTATGTGTATAGGGGGAAAAGAGGCAATAGGGGACGCTAAGGAAAAGTTACTTTCGAGATAGATGTTCTATCAGAATCTGTCTACCAAAGGTTTTACAAAGTAAATACGCTAGAAAAGAATACCGAAGGTATCGAAAAGAAATCTTGCACACAAATCTCGAACAAATCAATCTCGTTTGGCAAGTAATTGTTTTTTTTAGATTTTTCGTTTCGCACCAATTAATTAGAAGTGACACTCGTGAACACAAGGTTGAATACGTTGCCTCAAATTGACTGTTCCCTTCATTAATTTGTTTAATGTCCTAACAATATTATTTCACAATTGTGTTATAAATACATAAAGTTCGTAGACTATGAACCTTCGAACGGCGGACCATTTTCACAACTGTACTATTGATGATGTTTATAATGATTCTCAGTTTATTAATCTTTCTGCTGTTCCTAATTTAGCAGTTATTTATTTTATTTAATTGCCATAATCGGAGTAATTAATTTAACGATTTAAATACTCTGGGTCAAGATTACTTGAAACCACAGTGCGAAGATTGTTAATTTGTCGTTTTTAATTACTCATTTATAAACTGTGATAATAGAAGAATCATATTTTGCTTCGATTTAGAAGAATTGAATAACAGCCATATTTAATAGATTATGTAAAAATCTAATGCCGCAAGTTAGATTATTGTTCAGTGGAAGGATTAAACGACATCCAAGTAGTCCTCAATCGAACGAACAAGCAAAAGATTCACAATCATGAGAAATAGACAGATAAACTTGTATCTACTAGATAAATAAACTTGTATGTACAATACAAATCGTGGAAATTCCAAACGTTGCTTTGGGCACTATATCACGCAAGAAGGACGCAGTGGGGGCAGTATTTCCACAAGAAATAAACATGAATCCTTCTCGGTGTTCGACCTCATTCCGGTACTCTTCTGCGAACCACTCCGACTGTTCCCCGAAATATCGTTCGCGAGGATAATGGAAAAGCCGGAACTGAAATTTTTCTAGCCGTGTCCGCGGTTAGCAACACCCGACGAAACAAATTGAACATTCATCGCGTTGATTTCTCTACCTCCAACGAATGCCGAACTTCGGGTTCCACTGAAATCTCGTCTAGGCTCCGGTGTACGTTGAATTTGGGACGTTCGGCGCTCGATGCGCGCTACAAACGGCCGAACGTCCAGGATCGATCGAAACTGGCATTAGCAATTACTGCCTCGATTGCACTTCCATTCGCGATAACGGCGTTTACGTGTGGAATAGAGCGCACGCGCCCGCCCAGTGGGTTATAGGAGCTTCGCATGCTCGCGGATAATACGTTTTGTCCACTGAAGAGACGCGCAAAGTAACGAGAACGGAGAAAAAGCAATCGGTCAGGCTATTTTTATTTCGCTGGTCATGTTCATACGTTTGTCGATAACATTAGAAAAACTATAAAAGATCTTTCACTCGAAGAAGAAATCACATCATGCGTTAAAAAGACCAAATCACGCCAGAATAGAATAGCTCTTATATAAGTCCGCTTAATAAAAATTATTATGCAAATAATCCCAGAAGCCTATAAATGAGAGATCCGATTTGTTCGGATGGACCATCAATTCAAACCCTTAAATATCTCGATTTGAAGACAAATGGAGTTGGGCCACTTTCAAAATAAACGGCTCAGTTATCGGTTGTCGGTGCCGTTGGCGAAACTTAGATTTCTTAATGCACAGACACCGTATTCTGAAACCGTTAGTATTTATTGTTTAAAAGTAAGAGTTTAAAAATTACGTGGATACTGCAGGTTTATACAGTAAATCAACGAACAACTGTCGGTAGTATAACTTGAATCTTGGAGGCGTTTCAGGACGCTTCGTAGAGAAGCAAAAGAGGTAGATTTGCAAACACAATGTAAAGTAGACGCGCAGGAATGCGTCAGTTCAAATCACTCCATACATGATTAATAGCATTAATCTACTGCAGAACATCTACTGACGAAACTAGATATCGTATTTTGACACGCGAATCATGACACATTATGCTGCAATGTGACACAACGACAAAGATTCGTGGGACGTATGTATGTGTCCCACTGACAGCCGGCCTCCTCTGTCTCGACGAAGGTTATTCGTACATTTTACAATGCAGACGTGGATAATAAACGCTCTTTTCTCTAGTAGCGCTTTTGATTGGCCCCGCGAGCAACGCCTCGGGACAAACGAAGTCGGAGACTTTCAATCTCACGTATTCGGCATTGATAGCAGTAAGAAACCATTGTTATCGCTTCAAATGCAAAATATCAGCTCCCAAATTTACCACAGCATCAAAATCATTTATTCAATGTAACCGTAAGTTTCAAGTTAAAATTTGTCAGGATTTTGTTAAAATTTTAATCATTATATGCTTTTATATAACGAGCTTGGGAACATTGTGTCATCGTGCAGCTCTTGTATTTGAATGATGTCCTTGAGGCAGAGTAGGGCATTGTTCAAATTGTTTTGAATAAATATTTATCCAAGATAATTATCCGTGTGAACACCTCATAGTCGAATATTCGATTTGAAAAATAATTAGTGTTTATCATATCATAATATTTATCATAATATATATAGTATTTGTCATAAATTATTCAATCTAAAAATTTCTTCGAGTGCAAAGGGTCAAAACTGAAACAAAAAAGGGTCCCCGCACCAGTAGTATGGTGTTTAATTAAATATTCGTCCTCTTCAACGATTTCTCGTCTTCTTTGCGTGAAGTGGCTCGAGTGGGTGTGGCCTGATGGCCCCCCGGTTCCGCCAGCGCCCTGGGCCGGCGCTCTACAGGGCAGTCCACGCGAGCGTGCACCGAAGAGATCCTGTGCGCGCGTTGGAAGACCGAACGGAGCGAGACGGGCCTTGGCCCGGCCCGAGGAACGAAACGGGTTCGTGCGGAAAAAACGAGCAGGAGAGGTAACCAGTGGACGAGAGAGAGAGAGAGAGAGAGAGAGGGGGGGGGGGGGGGCGAACGGATCGGTCGATCCGAAGATTAGAAGAACGCGAGCAACAGGAAGGGCTCTGCCCGAAGGGAAAGAGGCGTAAGAGGGCGACGAGCAGCAAGGTGAACGGACAACAACGATCGAGTTAACAAAAGAGTAAACGGGAAGGAATAAGTTGCGCACGGGCAAGTATAAGTAACCGAGGAAGGAAGGAAGGAAACAAGGAAGGAAGGAAGGAAGGAAGAGAGAAAGAAAGAAAGAAAAAAAAAGAAAGAGGGTGTATAGGCGGGAGGGCCGAGGACTATGCACCAGGGAACAGGAGGAGATAGAGCGTGCAAGATATAGAACGGAGCGAAAGAGCGAAGCTGATAGCGAAACACGAGGGAAACGGTACGTGACCGAGTAAGATAAAGGGTCCAGAAGGATGCGAGATATGAGTGCGAGAGAGGAAGAGAGGGGAACGAGTTGGAGCAGTTGTATGCGTGACACGTGGGTGCGTGGCTGCATGCTCGCACACAAACATCCGTCGACACTCTTTGCCGGCTAGAGTTCTTCGCGGTGTAGGAGGGCTTGGATCCAAGCGCCTCCCACACCATACACGGTACACACGCACAGAGTACACTTTATATACACGACACGTTTCTTGTGTATGCGTTTTAAAGGAGGTTCGCGCGGACTGTGCGTGCGTGGACGCACTCCTTCCACCGGTCTTCGTTTTTTAAACGCGGTATACTCCGTTTCTCTCTTTCTTTCTCGCCTCTTCCCACCGCCTCTGCTCCCCTTTTCTCTGCATCTCCCGATTCTTTTTCCCCCCACCCTTCCTTTTTCAACGTCCCCACTCGCGTCGCACCCACTCCACGCACACAAGCCAAGCCGGTGTGTGTACGTGCGCGCTTCGTACACTATCGCACGGTATCGCGTGGTGGTATCTATATATTTTTGTTGCATGCCTCCGCTGTCTCCGTCCTGCTCCCGCCTCCTCGGCCTCCACTCTTCTCTTTCGTCTTGTGTCTCGTCTTGTTTCGTCCTGTTCCGTACCTTTTTCCAGTCGTCGTTTTTTCCTCCTCCTCCTTCTTCTCCGCCTCCTCCGTCGCCGCCTCCCCCGCGGTGTTTCTGTCCTCGAGCTCTCTCGGGCCGGTGGCAGGCTTCTTTTGCGCGAGCAGAGAGCACGTTGCGATCCTCGGGAGCGCGCGAGACCGACGGAAATGTTCGGCGGGCGCAGAACTTTTGATGGATTCTTAATGGCCGGTGTGATCGTTATTACTTCCTGGAAACAATAGACAATCTTGCTCGGGTATCCTGCAGGGTGGGGCGATCACTTTGTCTGGTTTCAATGGCTTTGTTGGTGCCACGGACAAGCCTCGTGCACGAAATTTCCATGGCGGTGCACGTTAGATGATGCGGATGGTTTTTTTTGCGTTGGTGGAGAAGAGATTGTGAGATAGCTGATAGTTCTCTTTTTTTTTGAGATGTTGATTCTATTGCACGAGGCTGTTCTTCTGAATCGGCGTCGAAGGTTGATCGATTCGGATTTAGCGCGGCGCACAGTGTTGTGAATAATGTTAATTTGGTGGAGAAAATTCGTAACTTAATTTGATAAGGAATAGATGCTCGTCGTATGAAGTAATGTTTAGAGTATAAGAAGGTTAACAACCCTTGCACTACCACTACTTTCATGCTGTGACGATTAACCATTTGCACTCGACTGTCCCTTCTCAGGAGACATCGTAATATATGACTAAATATTAAAGTTTATTAGCGATTTGCAATTATTTCTCGATATCTACAAATTCATATAAATCGAATATTATTATAACAATATTATATATACATATACATATATGTATACATATATATCGTATACTATATAATAATATTATTGTTTATAAGCGCTGATAGGTAACATCCATGATGGCGCCGAGTGAAAAGGGTTAACACTTATTCGTACTGAATAATTTTCCTCATAGGACCAGACCATTTTTACTTCCTGTATTGTCTTTATTTACCTTCGCTTCTATACTTTGATAACAGAAGAATTTATTTCTACTTCGACGTAGCAGAAATTAATAATATTCATTTTTAGTAGAGCTTGCATAAAATCTTCACCACGAGTCAGACTCGTTATTGTAGTGCACGGGGTTAATCTTTCTCTGTCCATATTATTCGTGAAGTCAGCTTTACCAACATAAACGAATTAACCTTTTTACATACGCATTGAATTGAGTTTTTCATGCGAATTCTTACAAATTCTTTTTTATTTATTATCACCAGCTAATGTCGTGAAAATAAGAGATAAGATCCTGATCGGAAATACAGTCAATTATATTGAAATTTTGTCAAGGAACTAATTTGTTTAGCGGAGTGACGGATTCTTTTTTGAAAAATTATGTCAGCACGCGAATCATAGCAATTGTCAGCGTTTCGTTCGCAGTCGTTTTGCCTCATGGTCGTACGTTCTTAGAACCAAGCAGAAAAAGATTCGCGGCGGAAACGATGGATGCCCGATGAAAACGAAGTGGATCCTGCTCGTCGCCAAGGACACATTATTCAATAGGTACGTTAGGAACGGTGCCTAAGTCTACCAAGTACTTAGCGCCTACGACAAAATGCTACGACTAAATTACGGATCTCGTGGCATATTTATATTTTCAAGGATTGATCACGATGAACACGTGAATTAGATAACAGCTAATTATCTTGGCGAACTTGTTAACCAGTTAACTGTGATTGTCGAGTATACTCGCCATGGAGAAGTGGCAAAATTTGGTGTATTGACGAGTATACTCGTCATGCGTATAAATCAGTGACCATTAGCTATTTAAATTGCAATTTTTGAGAAAAACAAAACATATTCTCAAATTTCAAGATGTTTAGAATATTTTGAGGCTATGTCGGAATAAAACAAACAAATAGAAAAAGTTTGCCAGTTCGCATAATGAATTTATTTATGTACGATGATAACGTTTTTTTAGATGTTAACCTAAAAGGGGCAAAGGCAAAAGTCAAAAAGTGAATTTATAAACTAGAAAGCTAACTCGTGAGCAGTGCAGCAACTTTGAATTTTCGGTGATCTTGATCCTCATCTTGCTGTATCAAACCCCAAACAGTGCTTACGTTAACCAAAGAAGTAAATATTAGTAATAAAATTTTCAATTTTATAAAATAAACCCATCTTTTTCATCCGATATCTTACCAGTGCAACATACTCTGTGATTGACGAATATACTCGTCGTGGCTCGATTCTGGCGACACAAAACTGTGCGCACTTTTAAACGAGGGCGCTACAGTGAACTGGTTAAAAGGTGGCGAAGAAGGCAAAATTTCTGATTTCTTTTTTTCAATTTTGTTATGCTGGACTTTAGCAACATAAATTCTAAATCTATTGATCCACGGTCAACGAATTCCAAGATTCCTTATCGCGTTGTTGTAAACACCGCTGCTTGGTATTGGCGCTTAAAACAGTTTAAGCTGACATTCGAACGTTTATTCGTTTTTAAGGAGTATGTAAAGCAGTGTTCACCGGGAAGAAGTGAAGTCGAGTCAAACAAAACGTAGATAGTAATAAGTTTAGGGTGATATAATAAAAAAAAACATGGTTAATTGGTAGACATAACTTAGATGAAGATATAATTTAGGTAGAGATATGATTAAGATCTAATTCTATGGTAATTATCACTTGTTGTTTCCTAAGCCAAAAAAAACACTCGATTAATTTATGAGAATTCCACGTTGGCTGGCATAATGGCCTGTACGTATTTATTAATGTCTCCACTTGTAAATTGGTCATTTGAATAAAGAGTAAAAGCAATCTGTCTTCAAGGACAGCCGCAACATTCCCTTAAATTCACAGTATTTATTGCCTCTGTAACCGTTTGGAAAGTATCCGTACGATAAACTATACTACTGTGGAATAAAATCACCTGGTATCTACGCATCGGGTTTCTATTCGAGTATCCTTTACCAAGGATTTACATTTTCTGTTGGGAAATCCGTCTTTAAACCTGCAGTGTTCAAATTTTTAAGGGTAACTGTAAGTAATTACTCTTAACTGTAAACAATACATCACTTTTAATTGTAAACCCTTGCTCTTAATCGAAAATATAGTCTTATTAAGTCTGATTAAAGCAATAAAATTTTTGCTAGAACTTTATCGACGCGTCTCGACGAGTTGAAAAAGTAGGTAACGACGAAGCCAATAGAAGTCCTTGGAGTATACAGGCACCGCGATCGGCTAATCGCGCTCGAGAGACACTTTCGCGGCAGCGATTCGATTTTTAGCGACGTCCGGCGCGAAACGAACGCGGAAATTAGGAACGAGCGGAGATTTAAGTATGCGGTATAGATAAACGAATGAAGAATACGGGATTCAATTTCACCCGGATTAGTTGCGCACGCTACTTGAACGAGTTCACTGTGCGCTCGTACTAAAATTGATCTCGTATGCTCCGATGGTGAGAGTCGGATTACAAGAGGACCAGAGTTTTCAAAGTGCCAGCATTATTGGATTACCGAAGTGTCGGGCCGGTATTATACACGACACAAAACTTGGTCCCGTTCGTTCCCAAACGAGGCGACTCTGTAATTTCTGCGACCGTGCAGCCGTGCTCCATTTCTTCTGTGTAAAATCACCAAAAACTGATTTCGCTGATGCTTCCTTCTTTTGTTCATCCGCTGTTCGTTTCAAACAAATCCGATTCTAGTTTCGTAGGTCGTATTTTCGAAATTGAATTCTGAGAAACACTCAGAATTTTGATCATCACAGCTTCTGCAGTCCAAATTGATCCTTTTTCGTTTAGATCCTATTCTCTTTTTTTCACAACATAATTCTTCTTGTAGACGTTAATCATGTTTTTTTTTAGTTCAAATTCCTTTTCATTCAATTTCAATTAATCTTCTCTCGAAGTCAAATTGACTCCTTTATAAATAAATTTAAATCTTTACAAATAAATTTAAACCTTTACAAATAAATTTAAACCTATACAAATAAATTTAATTTGCCAGAAGACGAATATGTATTACAAAAGGATAATTAAAGTGTAAAGACATACAAGTCTATGATCATAATTAGTTACTCAATATTGAAGTCTCAAAACATTTATGTTTGAATTGTTCAATCTTGTAGCCAGACTGTGGATTTTTATGCAAAACAAAAATTGTCTGAGTTAATTATAAGAAACTTAAATCTGATAAAAATATCATTCCCCTTTTAGCGAGTTTAGTATGTTGTATTATATAACATTACATTTTTGTACTGAGCCTAGTTATTTTAGTAAAAAATCCATAAAATCCGCAGTCTACTTATGGCGTATACTTTTGAGTAGCAAGTAGACTTTAACTTAGGTTTATCACAACGGATCTCCTAATTAGACGAATAAATGGCACCACCAACTTGATTACAAAAAAACTAAACCGTGAAAATAAGAAATCTAGTAATTATTAGATAGGTTTAAAGTTAACTAATGCGGCGTTCGATGTGCTAATTAGGTTCTTGAAAATTTCTTTCATATTCGTTGAAAGACAAATTGACCGGCGTGTATACGATTTTCTATTTTAATCGGTGTCGACGCGTTCGTTTTTTCCTAACGCCGCATGCGTGGACCAAGAAGTAGCCGCAAGATAAATTATTTGTGACTCCGGGGCTGGTCAGATAGGGTCGAAATCCCTGGAAAGGTAATTTTCTCTATTCCCGGAAGTGCAGCTTCCGGTTCCGCTGGCCGTTCCGCTGCCTTTTAATTCCCTTATCTCTCTTCGTGTTCCTCTTTGAATCTAGCTGTTTAACAAAGTAACCTATCGTCGTTTTCAATCAGCTGCACGCAGCTAAAGCGAACGTTACGGCTTTTTGGTAGCGACCATCGTGTTGTCGTCACACGCGGCGAACCAAATGAATTCGACATTCCTTTGCGAGCCGGCTGAACGCGCGCGCGCCACGACTCCCTCGGTTTCGTTCTCGCCGCGAAGTTTCGCGATTCGTCGAACGTCTCCTATTACTTTCCAATCCTCTTATCCCAATGCGGTCTCCTTCTTTTTTTGTTTCCTTTATCGTATACTGGCATCAATCAAATTCGTTCCAGGAAGTCGCGACACATTAACGAGGGCACCGCCCGATCCGTAATACTTATACTTTATTTAACATTTTTTTTTTTAAGCATAGAGGAGGACGTTCGACGCATCCGAAGTGGTTTGATAAAGTTACAAAAATTTCGATCGTTTATCGTCGATAACCCTTCGCTTCCTGCATAACTGTTCTTTTATTCCGGTCGGCTAATTTCTTTTCCGGTTTCGGCATTTAGTTTTTCTGATCTGGTCGCTTGGGAAAAAGAGTTTTCTGACAAGTGTTAAGTAGACTGTAGATCTGATGTTCTCATAGTAGAAATCGGATTGTAAAATTTAAAACAGTAAAAAGATTTTAAAATACTAAGAGCACTAATTTCAAGATATAGAAATTATTAAAGCAAGAAATCAAATTTTGATTCTTATATTTTGCAAGTGACCATTTTTATTTTACATAAAGATCTACCTACAGTCTACGAGAGCTAATGACACCATTACCAATGCGATTTCTTAGAAATAAAAGTCCAATATTAAAAATGAAAAGAGGAATAAATATACTAATAATTTTAAAAAATAGTTTAACAATATTTTTAAATCTATTTTCATGGAAATATTTTTGTATTAGTCTATTCGTAACAAATTTTTCCGCAGAATCATATCTTATTTTTTACTGAAATTCTCTTTTTAACAACGCAAAATGGAGAAACCGAGAGTGGCAGGATTTAAATCCGCGCGGAAACAAAAGCAGGACGCAAGCAAACGTTAAAGCTGATACTTCTGTGCTCTGTTGACTACGGTTTGACTTATACAATTTTCACATTTTCAATTTATTTCGAAAAGGTGCCGACAATGCTGCACATTACGTTTCATGAGAATTTATGAGATTCGTTAGAATTACGGAATAATAATCCATCTTATTAACTAGACGCGACATTGAGCAATGTTGTGGTTGGACAGACTCTCGCACGCAGTGGTCCACAAAAGAATTAGAACACTTTTTAGCACAGAGCAACTTTTTTTTAAATTGGCCTTAATGATTTGAGTTTTATTGAGATGTTAATGGAAGTAGTTTATGAGACAAAAGTCTAAAAAATTTATGGTAAGAAAATAGCAATTAATTGAAATAAAAAAAAAATAAAGATACACATGGTTTTTAACTTTGTGTGACTCTAAAATTTAAGGGCGACATTTTCCTCCATTTTAACGTTGTCGTGTTTAATACGATACATTCTAATATCTATTCTCAGCAACCTTATGGTCCTGTAAGAGTTAAAGCGCGATCGAACTCGTTAGAGAATATAAAAATTTCGTGTAAAAACGGCGTAAAGTTAGTCATACATCTGTCGAGGTGATCAACATTCTAAAACTGGGGCAACCACACCATTATTACCGACTTATCAAGATCGCCAAGATGGTTTTTCCGCGGAAATTATTCTAGAAATTTCTGTATCCTCGCGCGCGCGCGCGGTAGAAAACGCGCGAAGTCTCGTTAAACGCGGTCTCGTTTTTATAGCGTTCGGTACTGTTAGCATTAAAAGGATATTATCTCTGTATCTGTGTGCAGGGACGCGTTGAAAGTTTGCGGAACAAAGTACGGGAAGACGTGTCAAACGACCCGATGCATGGGCCGGGCTTATTGTGCGAAGGCGTTTAATCGTTTGAAATCCATTGTTGCCCCGGGAACGCGCGAAAAGAGTTACGTGCTCGCCGCAGCGGTATCAAGGATACGCGGCGTTGATCTGGCCGACGCCGGCCGGTGATAAGCGATTATCGTGCTCCGTCGACAACGAACGGGCGCGATCAGTTTCATAAGAATGTGCCGCGGCTGCGACGACGGGGACGCATTCTTTCGTCGTCCAGCGGCCAACGCTACGGAATTTCGTGGACAAAACTGTCTATCATTCCTTGTCCCGATAATGTGTATCGTGTAGCTGCTGATACCGGACGGACAGATAAAAATTGTCAACGCTTCAGGAAAGATCAATCGCGTACTATATCGTACTGACAAGATAAACGTCTCATAAATATCTTTCATTAAGCTCGGATTAGAACGAGCTATTCTTGATGCAGGAGTGTCTTGGGTAAACATCGAATGTTTGCCGAAATATTTTTACCATGGGAACCACTGGAATAGTTTCTTATATGCGACTTTTCCATTTTGCCGTCTGTTACGCGTTCTCTCGAAATCGTCTCGATTTTGTTTCTGATTTTACAATTGGCCGTTGCAAAAATAATTGCAGCTCGGCTGCTGTTTTAAATATGTTTTTGCAGTCCTGTTTTTTGTTTCACTATAGATCTTAATGGAAAATTAGTTACCATTCTCAAGCAACATGCATCACATTCTTTACAATTATACATACAAAATTTCCTTCCGTACTTTTTACGTCCAATTTTACCTGACTACAGAATAGTTCATTAACTGTTACCATTTTTAATGGTAATTGAATGTTTCCGTTCGGTAGTTTTCATTTCTGGATTTGTTTTATAAAAATAATGCTTTGTAAAAATGTTTTATAAACTTGAATTACATTTCACGTGTATAAATAAAAACCATTTGCACTTACAGAATGGTGCAGATATAAAGCAAGTTTAATTTATTTGTTTGTTTATTTGTTTATTCGTTGGCATTGAATTTAGGAAATGGAAATCTTCTGAAACATTTTTAGATACTTCTTTGTTGAGATTTCCTTTAGTCAAAGCGCTTCGATTTAACCCTTTGCACTCGGAGCTATTTTAATTGTAAATTTGAAATCATTTTTCTGGTTCGTGGCATTTCCATTCTATTTAACAAAATCAATTTTTATGCATACAAAATTTATTCTTGTGACTCTTACCAACAGCTTTACTACTTGACAATTTTTTAAATCCTAAACCTTATTGTTGCAAAAATTATTTTGAAATGAAATAGAATAATTTTAGTGGTGCCTCAGAGTCACCACTCGAGTGCAAAGGGTTACTATTGGAAAGAATGTGATCAGAATTTGTTCGGTCGAACAAAGGGGACTGTACACTGTATGCAAGCGCAATATAATTGCAACAGGAAAAAGCACCTGTTGCTAGGAGAAGCTGTTCAGACGTAAGAACTCGCGGACATTAAGGTATTTGGATACGAAGATTGCATTGCACTTAGGAGCATTACCGTTTCCATCGAAGTAATGTAATTGGGAACTGCTCGCGTAATCAGCGAATATTAAATTATTTCAATCCTCTGTCGTAACGAGAATGTATACTTGTATACATAGAGCGCCTTCAAGAAGGAAGACACATTATTTAAATTGTCGTTATATGCTGAGGATAAAGAAGTTCGAAAAACCTGAGTTTTAATCTTTTTATCATTCCAAATTATAGCAAAATTAAAAAGAAAGTATATGAGTTATTGTACAGTAAACTGGTCCCTTGAACATTTTCAAAAAAAATAGAGATAATTTGACTTGGTTTTAAAAAAGTTGTACCGTTTGAAAAGTGTTCGAATACTTCTCGCAGTTATTCTAGTTTCTTAAATAATTTTATGTATAATACAATTTTAATAAATGTTACTTTCTCCGCCCAAAGAGAAATACATTATATTTTTAAGTTGTTGGTAACTGTTGGAATTCCGCTACTTCGGGAGGAAATGAAGACGTTATGGCTCGAGAACATAAATTTACCAAGGATTAACTTGAACAACTGCTAAAAAAATTGCAAGGCGTAGAACTTGTCAACTCTCTGAAATTTCTGCGATACAACGCAGCTGCTTGTCTCATTAAAACGTATTTATTCTTTTTTAAAAAGTTTATTTCACTCGAACACTTTAATTATGCTAATATATGCAAGAGGGTAGGAAAAATACTCTGTTCTGTAAGAGTAATGCTTTTATGGGAAATTATTCTTATTCCATGGAATTTGTTACGCCACCGGGTTGACAGTCAAAGTATTAATTATGTTTCGGATAAATGCGATCACGATGCGACGGTGAACTCGTCGCCAGCTTCTTGAATAAGCCAGCAAGGTCTCTGAGAGAGTGGAACGGGATAGCAGCCTCTGCTCTACAGCAGCAGCAGCAGCAGGTCCTACGACGCGGAGTGTCCGGTAAAGATCCCGTCGATTAGGCCCTTTTCTCCCTTCGTTAGTAGTCTACAAACGTTCGTTAGTGTCGCTTCAAAAGGACTCGGTCCTTTGGTTGTTCGAACGGTTAGCGTTCATCGAGATAAAGAAAAAATTTGTCCCCGCAAACGGATCGATGGCTATTCGAGGAAAATTGTCTCGGCGAGGAGAGGACGCTTCCTCTCGATCTGTGCGGAAACTTCGCTGGCTAATAGAATACGCTACCTGTACGAATATTTAGAATCGAGCACGGATGTTTACGCGCTACTGCCAAATCACGAACATTTGGCACAAAGGCGGCGCGGTTTTGTGACATTTTATGGACATTAATTCACGAATCGGATAAAATTAGACAGTGTCAAAATAAATGAATGTATCTTTATATTCGCTTCGACGAAACTATAAATAAATTGGAAACTTTGTGAAATTCGAGGACAATCGCTACGATTGTACATATGATAATTAAATTTTGTGAATTTCTGTGCGCTCATTTCGGCCGAAGAAACGACCTTTACTATTGTGTTTACGAACTATTCGCGTTTGTGGCTAGACTAATTTAATCAGCGTTCAGAAGTCGTTGTGTAAAAGATGCTAAGATTAACAAATCATGCTTTGTGTGTTAAATCGACAAAGAGTATGGTATTTCGTTTTCATAATGACATACAGTGCAGTCTAGATTATCCGAGTTGATGTTTGTCGGAGGCTAGCTTGTATAATGCGGAAGAAACGGTGAATATTCATAAATCATACAAGAAAATCATAAAAAAGGAATTTTGATGATGTAATATTTTAGATGTATTTAAGTTTAATTGTATAATTATATGTATAATTCAATGAATTTTTATTCTATTTTTGATCAAAATGACGTAACAGATTTTTGTTTAGTTATATGTGTGTTATCTTCTTCGAAAGCACTTCGATAATACAAAACCACTATTCCACGATTTCGAGAAAATCGATCTTGAAGTTTGTTCAACTCTGTAAAGGATTTGGTTGTCGTCTATTATTTCATCGCAGTTGCTTCCCTCCAAAATAGTGTTTAAAAACATTTGCAATGATGGAACTATTCCACATAGTTCGCACAATTGATAGATAATTATATCCCTCACAAAAATGAAGAAACTTTAAAGTTGATTTTCTCTAAAATGATGCCCCGGATAAAAAGAGGTTATAATAAATTTATATCCTTTTATTTTCATAAAGTATCACCCTTTGCTCGATTTTACTACGAATTTCGAACCTATCCAGTACAATACATACACTCCCAAAGAAAAAAATAGTTTTTTATTCATCTTAAATAACTTGCACTATTCATTTGTCCTTGTATAAAATTAATATCCGTTTTTTCTTTGTAACCAATGCCGCACCAAATCATTATTCCACCTCCTTTCATTTCTCGTCTAATTCTTGTTAATTGTCCTTTACAAATGTCATGATAATAGCGTGCACTATTATCTGGACCATCCAGACAAAACCGTTTTTCATCTGTAAAGATTATATTCCTCCAGGTTTTCCTCCAGTGTATATGTTTCTTCGCAAATTCTAGGCGTACTTCCTTATGCTTCTTTGTTAATCGTAGCTTGGCTTTTATTCTTGATCGGTTCATAATATTACTCATTTGCAGCACACGTCGAACATTTTGAATATTAGTTTGTGCATCAGCTTTGCTAGTAATTTCTCTTGCAGTAGCTCAAGAATTAGATGCAGCACGAAGTATATTACTGTTGTGTCACGATGCGATAGGGTTGCTGGCCTTCCAGTGCTTTTCCTTTTACCGTAGTTATCCACATCTTTTAATACTTTATATACAGCTTTTCTGCCTCGACCAATTTCTTTCGCAATTTCTGTAATCGTTACTTTCCGTTTTCTTAAAATAAGAATTGCGTTTATGTCACTGTCAGATAATCTTTTACCACGGCCCATCACGAAATGCGACAGATACGAATATCAAGAAACACTGAACACCGACTGACCACTTTAACTTCCTTAAAAATCGCGGCATATTGAAGAAAATCAAGATAAACCTTGAGTGTGCTATCATTTTGTCTCTGTCTATTTGTGTGTTTCCATTCTTCCTAAGAGATAATCTCGTAGAAATTCCAATATAGATAGTGTTTACATATTAGTAGCAGATAGTCTTTCTGTATCATTGGCAGATTTCTTGTACCACAATTATAATGCGAGTAATTAAAGATAGCACGCTTGTACTATCTTTTTCTTTGGGAGTGTACATATATATATTCACGTAAATAGAACTATACCAACAAAAATTAGCTTTCTCAGCCAAAATTGCATTTTGGATCATTGCGCAGCGTGGCGATAACATGTGTAAGGTCTCGTGAAGCCCGCGGAGGCCCAGTTAATTACGAGACCTTAATAACACGTATGTTAATTCGGTCGGAGGTATCGCGCCTCTGGAATGAAACCTGAAATGCACCGAGTAACGGCCCATTTAAAAGTTCGGATAATTCGGGCTCGATAAGGCTGTTCGATTACCAGTTTCCGGATGGCGTGTCGCTGGTAATCGCGAATCACTGTTATTACTAATTAACGCCGATTATTATTTTTAGCCTTCGAATCGCTGGGTATTGAGTGTCGTTGGAATCCAAGTCGGTTAGGGTAGCCGGTGCGTGCGCGCAGCGCTATGTTTTACAGTCACGCTTATGGCCGTGCAATATTCGATGGTAACAATCGCGCACGGCAAAAACACGTTAGCCATGGAAGCAATAAAAGCAAGCGAAGAGTTCTTGATAAAGGTTCGAGATCGTTAAGCTGTCTTATCGCCACGCGTTCAGTCGAAATTCTGAATCTTCCGCTCTTTAGAAATCGGTTGTTAGATCGCTCTTTAGAGATCGCTCTCTGGTTGTCTAGTTAGGGGCCAATGTAAGCTCATTGAATGTAATTTCCGATGATTTTTCTACAGTTCACCAGAAAATTGTTTATCTAGTCACTTTACAAATTTCGTGGCACTTTGTTGACGCTACTTTGGAACTTTAACAAGTTAGCTGAAGATTATGGTTCGTGAAAATATTTGTTCCTTAAATGTTCATCGAATAACTTTTTTCACCGTGCGAAGTCGAATGAAATCGTGTAAGGATATTGAATTTACTTTTTCGGACTGTGTTAAATCAGAATCATATGAAATAATACTGTGTAAAAATAAAATTGTGTGTACTTGGATAACCAATTTAAATTATATACTTTCTAGAAGTCAACATATCATATAGCGTATAAGTTTCTGTAAATATACAGTTTAAATACAACACTTTCATAAAATATATAATTTAATAAAGGATATCATAGTATACATCATTCTTAACCAGTTGACTGTTCTCGACCAGCATATTCGTCATAAAAAAGTGAAAAGAATTTATACTCGTTGGAAACGGCTAACTGGCGAAGCAGTTGAGTAGGCGTAGGCATAACCATAAACTTTATTTCCCTTCTAAGAAATGATTAAACTCGAAAAAATCTAGTCATTGTAATTGTGAAGGCAATAGTATGGGAATTGGTTAAAGTACAAAAGCAGCCGCTGCCAAATACGGCAAGATTCTTAATGCGTGCCTCAAGCCGGCGAACGATCCCGCAGAAAAGCGTAAAAATCGGCGTGCATCACGTTAGCAATCTCCCTTCGTGAGTCACGTAACGCTTTAGCCGCCGCGTAGCATTTAGTATGGGCCTCTGTTGCGTCGCGGTGCGACGCACCTTCCGAATTGGGCCGCAACGGAGGGAAAACCGTGCGGAGTCACGGGACGAGTAATAACGGCCGCAGGATCGAATGCATCGGATAAGTCGTGCACGTAGGGGGAAAAAAAGATGGCGCCAACGAGATACACGCGTTTCGCACGCCACGTTACCGATGGTCCGATCCGAGATAAGTTGCAACTAGGTTACTCAACGCCGCCGCGTCGCGGCCGTTGCGCCATTCCAGCTTAATTGGTCGCCGCGGAGGAAGGTGTGCTCTCGGCCCCGGTATACGCATCGTCCTAGCCACGTTCTTGATCATAAAACCGTGTAATTAATTGAATCGCGGCGTCGAAGTGGCTTCCGGCTGACCGACACACCGCGGGCCAGACTGCTGCGATTCTGGCCGATACGAATTTTGATAATTTCCTACGTCGCCGTCCTCTGCTCGCTCGAGCATTCCTAGACCCTCGACCATCGTCCGAAATACAATGAACTCGGCGGAGAAGAATTTCAAGATAATATTCTATTACGTTCAACTCGTTAAAATGATTAAGGGAATAAATAAATCTCTATGTAGCTTCTACAACTTCCAGTCAATACAGACAATATGTATTTTTATTTTTACTTACGATATAAATAATGTTGCTAACGTATGTAAACGAAATATTTAAGTTAATCAATTATAATCATAATTTGACTGATTAAAATACTACAATTTACGAACAACTTGATTTCTCCGGTAGCACCCCGAGCCATTTTACTAATTCCACCACCCTATCCGTTACTATATCTGGTACAGTGCAGTGTTTGCTTTGTGCCGGATCATGCGTATTTCATTTGTATGATTTAAAAGCGTTAAATAGTCGGCAAATCAATAATAATGATATTAACCTCTTATAGTTTTAAAAGAATAAAGAAAAAATACTAACTGGTGTGCAGAGCTGCGCTTCCGCTGATTATGAGAGGCGATTGTTGGCTCGGAACCGCCGAAACTGGAGCGCAACCGCCACGTGTCCAGCGATCGCCGCGTATCGATCATGCCGGACCGAATTCTATTTCGAACAGCCGTGGCAGGTGCGCGGCCTGAACAGCGCGTGGATTCCGGGGGTGTTTCGCCGTAGCACGATTTTCAATCGACGATAAGGCACCCGCGGCGTGCGTGAAAATAGTGCTGGCCCCGAAATCGATCAGGCATAGAACGGAAGGGAGACGGTTTTCAGGGAGAGGAGCCTGCGGCAGGGCGGCTAATCTCGTCAGTCGTCCGGAAGGGCACTTATATTGATCGACGGAAAATACCGTAGATGTCCCCGCGGTGGCGAGTTGCTTCGACGCCGAGAGGTTCCATAATTGGCCCCGGTTTTGCCAGGGCCACCATCGGCCCAGTCCTTGTACACCTATACGGAACACCCACCGCACGGACATTTCTCGCACCTGTAGTTAACGTGCGATCTGATAACGGTTAACCACCCCATGGCAAGGGAGCCAGATAGGGCGGTAATGCGCGTGGCTGGATGCTCTTTCAAAGGCAACCCTAAAGGCGCTTTTCCGTTTCGCCGGCACGATACACCGACTGTTGTGCCGTTTTAAGGAAACACTGCAGCCTCGGCCGTTTCCTAATCGACCACGATACGACGTATCTTGTCTATAGGGTAAACATCAACCGAACTTCGGGACAGGAGTTTTCGGTCTACAGTTGGTCAAAAATGTATTCGTACACCTAGTTTTTTTGCAATAACTTTAGACAAGAAAATAATACATAAACAAAAGCTATTTCGATTGGTAGTCTACTATGTACAAAGATAATGGGCAAATGAGGAATTTCTAATAACACATAACAAGAAAGTAATGCAAGAAATACAAGAATTTGAGAATCAAAAAAGTGTTCGTACACTTTCAGTTATAATTGAAAGTTTATGATTATACCAGTACTCAATTGCAATTAATATTTTGTGTGCATTCCTTTAGCTTCCTTAATGGCTCCCAGTCTTCTTGGCATAGATTCCACCAGTTTTTGAGTTGTTTCTTGTGATATTTTTTGTCACTCTATTAAAATTACTCTTTGTAGGTCCGATTTCTTAGATATTTTTCTTTTTCTTGCTTCTATATCCAACAGGTGCCATTAATTCTTTATTGGATTAATATCCTGGGACTGTGGTGGCGTAATTAATTGTTTAGGGACATTGTATAGTATCTATTCTCGTGTTTTTATTGCTGTATGTTTTGGGTCGTTGTCTTGCTGAAAGTGGTAATTTCCAGTCAGGCCCAATTTAGCTGCACTTTCTTCTAAATTGTCCCGCAACACCTCGTTATACTTTGTGGCATTCATTATCCCATCGATAAATGTAATGTTTCCAACACCACTGTACACCATACAGCCCCGTATCATTACGTTTCCTCTGCCGTGTTTCACAGTTGGTCTAATATTCTTTTGTTGAAGCTCAGCATTTGGTTTCCTGCAAACAAATCTCTTCCCATCTGAGCCAAAAATGTTAAATTTAGACTTATCCGAGAAGATAACACGTTTCTAGGTGTATGAATACTTTTTTATCTCACTGTATAACTCCAACAAAATTGATTTTCTTCTTTTCATTCTTCACTTTACACGACGCTTCGCGAATAGATAGTCGAGAGAAAATTTCGAAATTCTAAAAATTGTTATAGCAATAAGTGGCAAGTGTCGCAGGGAATGTTATTACCACGTGAAACTGTAAACTCTGAACTCTTTTCTCGGAACATGTTTTGATCTACTGGAAAAAATATCTGGAAAACTAATTGATTAATTCCAGTGATATTTATTATCAGGTTTTTAACCCTTTGCACTCGGTTGTCCCCTCTCAGGGGACATCGTAATTCTAGTATATGACGAAACATTAAAGTTTATTAGCGATTTGCAACTATTTCACGATGTTTGCAAATTCCTATAAATCGAATATTATTATAATAATATTATATACATATATACATATACGTATAGTAATTAAAAAATCTATTTTTCTGCAGACGGTGTACCTTTAATATCCTAAGTTTCTCGTTTACTAATTTTTATGAAATGTGGAATTTTGGCGAATTGATAAAAGAGTGATGTTTGCTTTTAAAAATGGTTAGAATGGGATGTTTTATGCTTTCATAGGTTCACTGCTTCAGGAGGTGCCATTTAAAATATTAAGAAGATTGGAAGACTTTAAGAACAACGAGATATTATTTTCAGCTCACTGAAATTATTCAAGAAAAAGTAAATTATTTAATTAAATAATTAATTATTAATTTAATTCAATAATTAAAGACTCGTTGTCATCCATAGCGTCTACTGACATCGAAAATAGAAGCATATGCTATATTAGTTATAACAGTATAAATATTTCAAATTTTGGATTCACGTTCTCTATTCCATTTCGACAAGGATTTGTCGAAGCAATAAGAGTTAGTTTCTTCACAGAACTAGATTCTGTATCTAAGATTTACGCGATGGGAAAAAATGTACAATGCGTTCGTTTATTATGTACATAATCGTATGTTTTTACCTGCAGAAATAAGGTATACACGATTCTGGTGTTGCAACTATGTCGACATTCTAATTCCCCAGTTGAAGTTACATTCGATTCACGTAACCTTTTGGTAGAGAGCAGCGTGGGTATTCCACCGGATGGAAAATATCGAAAAAATATTCTTTCTCGTCGAAGCGATGTTTTTCAATCGTTAAGATCAGATTTCAAACAAAAGAGTTCACAACTGTAGCTTGCGCAACGAGTTGCTCTATTCTCGGTATTAAAACCTGCCGATGAATATTTAAGATTCATGTATTTTCGATCCTCATTCACTACTACTGGTCGTTGCAATCGGTAATATAATGAATTGATACAAGTGTTTTAAATAGATTTCTTGATGAATTATGTAATAGATGTAGCAGACCTAAGTTCTGTTCAAAGTTGTTTTATAAAACTCGTGGTAAACGGAAAGCTTGCTTCACGAGGTATCTTGTATTTAGATTGCCAGATTAGTAGCTTCAAAATTGCACCTTTACAGTGCAAGATCAAATTAAATATTGACTATAAATATTAAATATTGACTATAAATTAACTAGATAGAAGAAAATGCGATTCTTGTCGAAACGTTATGACTCCAATAACTATGCAAAGTAAAAAATTGTCTGCATTATAGAAATATGCAAGATATAGAAATCTCTCTGCTATAGTAAATTAAAATTACCCAATTTTGTCATAAATGAATAAAATCTGCGGTGTGATTATACCAGTTCACTTTGTTTGAAACATCACGGGTTGAAGAACGCGTCGACTTTCAACGAACAGCGTCGTCTTATGTCGATAAAATATTGCATTATGTGGACCGATCTTTGGGCAGATGGTATTTTCGACGAACAGAAAGTTACCACTATCGGATGTCGACAATTTTCAGAATAACGATTGAGCGCACCTTCCTTTCAGAGATGATGCTGCACCAACGTAAAATACAAGAACTTCGGAAGCGGAGAAAAATGCGTCTCCGTCTCTCGGTGAAACGACATTGAATCGACGCCGATCGTTTCATCGCCGCGCCGCGAAACACCGGATTATTATAATGTCATCGCGTTACAGTGACACACGATATGGCACGGTTGGTTATTCGAACTGATGCGAATAAATTGCCGCTTCCTTCTCGTAATAATACACCGGGCACGTATTTTATCACCCTTGCGACATATTAATTCTTGCAAGGCGCTCGATACCCTCTCTCGCACGCATCGCCGACGTAACGGAGCACAATGGCTCCGATACTTTTGTCACGGAACGGTGTTTTCGTGATTATTGGATTGTTGCGCACGAAACGGCGGCTATTGGAACCGAAAGGAATGCGAAGGGGTTGAAATTGCGATTATAGGGAAGTGGGACTCGCGCGTGTGCGTGCAGCTTCGTACAGTCTGAGCAGCGTGTGTCAGGACGTGTGTCATTTTTTCTGGATGCTGATGTTATAATAAATCTCAGAAACGGAATCCTAACACGTTACCATCATTCGACCATTTATGACATTACAGGGTAATTAAACCTTTGCACTCGAAACCATTTTAACTCTAAAATAATTTTTCTAGTATTTCCATTTTATAGGACAAAATGTATTTTATTGTTTTATTGTATTAAATTGTTTCTTGCGACTCGTACCAATAGTTTTACTTTTAAGAATTCCTTTTAATCTAAACATTGTTACTATCAAAATTATGTTGAAACAAAAATTATTTTGATATAATCTTAGTGGTGCCTTAGAGTGCGAAGGGTTAAATCTGCTAACATTTCTCAATTTTCATAACATTAGCATTAAACAATATTTATTTCATCTGTTTCACTTATTTTGTTCATCGCGAATGGCATCTAATATTTATAAAATTGTATAATAATATGGGGGCTTACAGTAGGACATTCTAACACTTTTACTTCAATAATAGATTACGAATTATTGGTTAGCCTATAGAAAGCCGATTTATAGGCTATTTATAGGTAAAGTGTGAAATTTTCGTGTAGAATCTGTTGTGTTACGCCCTGAAAACAAATTACAAATTAAAGTTTAACTTCTTAATCATCGCATTTTATTCTTGGCCAGTGTGTAAAATAACAAGAACACGAAGAATGAAACTTTTTCCTTGATTCTAATGTCAATCTATTTTCATTCAGTTCTCACGGCATGCAGGATTCGCAATTAACGTTCACATTCATTCGAACAATAGCAATTAACAATCAAATTTCTTCTAACCGATAATCAAAACTAAGTAAACATGATAAGGACAACGGAATTACATGAAAATAATATTTCTAATTCTATTCGAAAATTGCCAGTTATTAATTACTTCTTTCAATCGATAATCGCCGACTACATTCGTCAATCGATTAATTCAATCAACTTTTCGACGGCTGATACTTATAATCGTTTTCAATCGTTTTCATCAGTCATTCAATCAAATTTTATTCGATTAATATTCAACGTTGTTTTCCGAGCAGCACTGCAATTCTGATAAGGATGTTAAAAATGAGACAATGCTCATGAATTGTCATTAACCTATATTTCGATATGTTAGGTAATTGTTTTCTATGCTCCGATATAATTTATAATATATATTATTTTTCCTCCTAATGTCGTGATAATATTTTATTTTATTATTCCATAAGCTTAACCCCACGTTCAGCAATATCATTGACAACTTTTAGTTGTTGAACGATGTTTAACCCATACTTATATTCATCGTCATCATCATCATCTTCCACGTATCAGGATCTTTTCTTAACCAGTTAACTGTGGCGCCCTCATTTAAAAGTGCGCACAGTTTTGTGTCGCCAGAATCGAGCCACGACGAGTATATTCGTCAATCACAGAGTAAGGTGCGCTGGTAAGATATTGGATGAAAAAGATGGGTTTATTTTATATATGGGGTTTCATACAGCAAGATAAAGATCAAGATCACCGAAAAGTCAAAGTTGCTGCACTGCTCACGAGTTAGCTTTCTAGTTTATAAATCCACTTTTTCACTTTTGCCTTTGCCCCTTTTAGGTTAACATCTGAAAAACGTTATCATCGCACATAAATAAATTCATTATGCGAACTGGCAAACTTTTTCTATTTGTTTGTTTTATTCCGACATAGCCTCAAAATATTCTAATCATCTTGAAATTTGAGAATATGTTTTGTTTTTCTCAAAAATTGCAATTTAAATAGCTAATGGTCACTGATTTATACGTATGACGAGTATACTCGTCAATACACAAAATTTTGCCACTTCTCCATGACGTGTATACTCGTTAATCACAGTTAACTGGTTAAAAAGTCGACTGGTAGAACGAATCTTTCTATTTTCTTTCGAAGAAAAGATACTGAAACCTGAAAAGATGATGAACGTATGATAAAATTTCTTCAATAAAAGTTGTATCGTGTCATGAAACGCATTGCATTGAAACAAACTTTCCTACCGAAAATATTAGAAAAAAAATATATATGCGGCATCTTTTGAAATAAACATGAGCGTTTTCACAAGGAACAGCGAGAATATTATTTCAAGCGCCTAGCACTAGTTCGTGTATTTCGGCCAGCTCTGTGTTGCGTCAGCTTTCGGGGAGGGGGGGAAAAAAAGTGTACTTGTCTTTCCGAACTGGCCGCAGAGAAAGATTTCAGCGAGCACATTAGAAGGCGACTGTGGATCGTCGAGGACCGTTACAGCGGTCACTCCGAAAAAGAGTCGGGAACTAGCGACAACTTGGATTCGCAAGAATAAGTAATCGGGTGTCCTTAACCGTCCCGTTGATCGAGTACTTCCACGAAGTCTCGCATTATTTAACGAGCCATCTCTCGAGGCACATGGTCTGCGAATGCTGCCAGCCAAGCTCCACGAAATTCCTCGAAATAGATGGCCGTTTTTCTTGCGCTCTGTGGGCGCGTCGTTTTTGCGAACCCCGGTCAGAGCTAGAGGAGAAAATTCAGCTTTTCCTGCGAGTTCTCTTTGTTTTCTTTCCAATCTATTCCCGCGGTATTACGAAACAGAATTTTCATCCAACTGGATTAGTTGGTGGAATAACCGCCGTCCGTTAACATTCGAATACAATTTTATACTTTTGTTCCCAGCGTCTGCTGGTTTTTCTTTCATGCCGCCTATGAATCCTCTGCGTCCAGATCTACGCCAGTTTTACACATTCATTTTCCTTTCTTTTATATAGACCCATATTGCACGGGAATTTTATCGGATTTTAAATGAAACAAAATTGGTAGGTTTTTATTAATAAACGTATAACATCATGTGAAAACATAACAAAATAGTAATAGTTAATTTAATTTGTTGTTATTGGGTGCGGCTCAAATAGTCCCACCGTGTCACATAGGTTGATATAAATAAATAAAATTTATATAAATAAAATCCCACCATACTTTCATCATTTGCAAACAAATTTGACCATTGATTTTTATTATAAAACTCTATTTAATCCCACCGTGCCCTAAAGAGTTAATGATTCTTTGCAAGAATTCTCCAACAGTATGAAAACGAAATCGAGTGAGATAGTGGAAATAATTCGTGAGTCGGAAAGTTATTTTCAATAAAGAATAATAAAGCGACAGCATTGATACTTTCGAAATCGTTCGAATCCTTAATCTGCATTGTATCGTGCTAGATTTAAGCCCTTATAGTTCGTGGATGCAGATGGTATACCAGTTATATCGAATGGCCCCATTTGGAGGATTAGCGAATAGTGATGTAATAAATGGTTATTGGTAGCAGTGGTACAACGCTGTTACTTCCTACCTCATATATTTTTTATATATAGTAGATGGCCGATTAATTCCTCTTAACCTCCAATTAACAAGGGCAACGAGGAGCCTTAAAAACATTGCCATACATTATTCTGCATTCTCCGAATGTATTTTGTTCATTACGAGTTTCCTCTTATTATCAAACTGCGAACATTTTGCTTATTTCTAAAAAGCATTCGTACGTTACAAATGCAAACAAATCTTGTTTCTATCTCATGAATCGCTTGGGATGTAAGTACAATAAGGCTAACTATATCCAATTTCATATAAATACATAAAATAACGCGAATTTTACAGAATGAGAATATTCGAAGCCGTAAAAAATGACTTGTATTTACGCTTGTATTGTAAGCATTAGCTTTATTTATATTTAAAAATGATTAACCCCTTGCCGTATTTTGACAAGTCTGGCTCGTCATAGAGATGTCTATTAATACCGTGTTAAGTATAAATCTTATTCCGTTCTTTTAGGTTGGAATAAAATTCTGTCCTCTTGTCATCAGTATTTAACTATTTAAGTAAACGTAGACAAACGGAATAAATATTTTTCCTTTTCCATCTAAGAAATGATTACAATAGAAAAAGTGCTTATCCTTGTCACTATGAAGAAAATAGTGGGGCAAGTGGTTAAAAGGGTAATTGATGTACGTATCGCAAGATACAATTTCTTATGTATAAAATGTATTGAGTCATATCTAATGGAATTTATATGCACAGGTTAGAAAAGCTGTCTTGGATTTAGACTCTTGGACCTTTGCACTCGAAGCCATTTTAACTGTAATTCTAAATTAACTTTTCTGACATATAGCATTTCCATTTTATAGGACAAAATGTATTTTATGCATATGAAATTGAATCTAGTAACTCATGCAACAACGGTTATACTTTTAATAATTTTTGAAATCTAATTTTTCATAATATAAAAAGTATCTTGAAACGTGCTGTAACAATTTTAGTGGTGCCTCAGAGTCACCACTCGAGTGCAAAGGGTTAAAATGACACCAAATGCAAAGGGTAAACGGCGTCCGGAATAATTTAATTACGTATAATAAATATTACGTATAATTTTATTCACTTAATTTTACATAATTTTATTAAATATACGTATATTATTTATTACGTTTAAGTTACATAAATAACGAAATATCAATTTTCTTTATTGTCCTTATTGTTTAAATCTTGGTCACAGAATTTAATTTTTCGATGACAAAATATGTGGTCTCAGTATAAAGAATCTTCGTTCACACAGGATTGAAGCTGAACAAATTCAAACTTCCACTCTGCTGTACCGTTTATACAAAAAGCAAGTTTGTCTCTTTTGATCTTGAGACTTCTGTTTTTGGAGAGTTAAACGGTGAGATGTTGGTAGCGCGTTTCGGAGGGGTGCGCCGCCCCGTGCCGTGCCGAGCCGAGCGGATCGGAGCGTATCGGAGCTGCTCTCCGCGTCGCGAGAAAGCCGCTCGCGTGGGAGAGAGAAAATTTCGAGTAAGAATTGCCGAGAGAGACGTTTGACGAGCGGTCGGCCTTCGCCGCCTGCTTCTCTCGCTCTCCTCGTCCGCCTCGAGCGTACTCGGTGCGCTCCTCTCTTTTCGGTTTTATTTGACGCAGGCACACAGTCGCGCGTGCTCGTCCCTCTCTCATTATCCCCTGCTCCTTTCCGCTGAACCTTCTCTTTCTTCCCCTCGCGGATCTCCTCTTCTCTCCCTCTTTTACGCCGTCGTGTTCCAAGTTCTTCTCTCCCCTCCTCTTCTTCTCCCTCTCTCTTTCTCCGACAACGAATCATGCTGCTACTTCCTCCCTACTCTCTCTCTCTCTCTCTCTCTCTCTCTCTCTCTCTCTCTCTCTTGCTCTCTCTTTGTCGCTCTCACCATCACCCTCCTTTGGAGCACACACACACGTGCCGTTCTTCTCTTCCTTCACAAATCTAATCCGTTCCCCTTCTCCAGACATTCTAAGCATGGTCCTTGATTTTCGCGACATTTTGAAGTATCGTTGCAAAAATAATTATTGACGAAACGGGAAGAGACCACTGTGCGTGTTCTAGGTCTTTGTCTGAGAAAGAGTAGTGTCATCGAATAACACGTTTTTGTTTATTTCCTGATTTTAAGCGCGAGTTACCTCGCAACTTATGAAAATTCTAACAAGAAACAAGATTTTCCTGTTTAATTTCTGCTTCGAACAAACGTCTTGGAATATTTTCATTTTGCACAAACATTCGCTGTAATTGTTAATTTCGAATGTCGATCCTGACTAATCCGAAAAGAAAAACAGTAGTGTATCGTCTAACACGTTCTCATTTATTTCCTGGTTGCAAATACGAGCTACTCGAAAAGACATCAAGATTTTCGAATGTCTACCGTTGACCAATTCGCATTGGCTGTGAAAGACTTAAGTCGCAATACAAAAAATAGAAGACTAAATTAATTAATACGCCTTGATTTTTAATCCCTTGCGTATTTTATTTCTTTCAAAGCGAAATCGATCACACTTGCCCGTCACTAATCAATTTTTATACAAGGTAGATAATTTGTATTTTTTGTATGCCAACTTTTCCTTCAATATCTCAATATTGATAACAAAAGGGTATATTACTATTTCGATATAAACGACGCGCATAACGTCTGCGTTTATTAATCCTGTGCACTCCGCGTCGGTATGGATGTTATGCACCCTTAGGAACCTTTATATTACATAGTAATATTCTACATTATATAGTATACTTTGTATTATGTAATGTACTTTCTATTATATAGTATACTTTATATCATATACTATATAATATCTAGTGATATACTAGATTTACTATGTCCTCTGAGAAGAGACAACGGAGTGCAAAGGGTTAAATCATTCTTCAAATTTTTATAACAAATCTGAGATAATATAGTACTAGGGGACAATTGTAATTACAAGCTACGCACGATGAACGAGACAACGAAATGTAATTGTTCATTTGATACTAGGTAAATTCGAGTTCGGTGTTGGCTTCGTAAGCTGACAAGATTTCAGATCATCCGCAGGTCGAAGCGCGCGTCCTAAGAGCGCCTCGACGGCGCTCTTAGTCTGGAGACGTGTCGTCCCATCCGACCCAGCTTCTTTCACTAGCCACTCTCACCTCCTCTCCCATTTTGTTAGTCACACGTAATAATGGGTTGGCAAACTATAGTTTTCGCGCAAAAGGTCCCGGAGACCTGGAATTCCGTTCCATTCCGCGCCTCGCTGACTCCCGCGCCTAACTTTCGCGTGCCTTGCGGCCACGTTTCGGGTCGTCGAGGAATGGAAATCGACGGCCAATAATCACTGTCCATCACTCCGCGAATCCAGGCTCGTTCTTTTGTTCCATATTTGCTAAATAAGCTCGTTGATCCTTATTCTACGGATGACATCTGTGCGTCGCGCTGCCTCTAACGAACGTTTCGAAATTGATTGCGCGAGGCTGGATTATTGGGTACAGTACACTTTTGTTTATTATTTCTAATTCTTTATGTTTTGAAAATGATTATATATGGCGTAAGAATGTGTTTAAAAAATTATTATTTATTATTTTTAAAATTTCAATATTTTTTCTTCCTTACGGCACGAGTTAAAGGAATAAAGAACACTTCAATATTTTAATATTTATTACACGTTTGAAGACAAATTAAAGATTTTGTGGGATCATCGGCAATCCCGAGGGTTCGTTATAAGGTTAATAAACATAAAGGATCCTTGCCATTAATAACGTTATAAGTAAACCGCGGATTTTATGCACTGAAACGATCATGTACAGGATTGTCAAGATATTAGCCCTTACTGGACGATAGTTATTCAGGCCTGATGCATAGTAACTAAATGCATAGTTATAAGTAACTTACAACCATCAAGTCTTAGAAGAATATTAGGATATTGTCTCATCATTTCCAAATTCTACGATTATTATAAGCAGAACGACATTTTCATAGAATTTCTGTTTCTGACAATTGACTTTGACAATTTCTATTAAGATCGGCAGCTAATCATAGGTATTGTTTTTCTCAAAATGTGTAGCTAAACCAGACTTTAAATATTAGGTGAAGTAAAGAGTTCTGAGCCTTTTTTCTCTTTATTTCGTCGATGAAATTAACAAAGTTAGAATGATCCGATTTAGATCAAATATGCGCCATTTTGTTTGGGAACGTTTGTCCATTTTGAAGACAATTTCATAATTTCACGATCGAAGAAATCTTCGTCCCTATTGGTAACAAACTTGACCAGCTCATTTCCACAAGCCTATCTTGAGGCCAGTTTCTTACCATCAAGAAAATTTTGCAAATGCTTGAACAGGTGATAATCGCTTGGTGCCATGACTGGATTATACGGCGGGTGCGGTATAACCTCCCATCCAAGCTCTCGGAGCTTCTGGCGCGTCTTTAACCCTCTTAGTACCGAACAACGATATATCGTTTTTGGCTATTGTTGGAGAGATAGTTTTCTCAATATTTTTATTAAACAACAATTTCATTTCCCATTTCTTCTCCCTTTTTGAATTTGTTATTTATCAGGCTTTTCAAAATTCTTGCAATATCTTTCCGAAACTTTATCAAACTTCGTCAAACGAGTTTTGAACATTTCGCTCAGATACAGACACTTTTGGCCGGTACTAAGAGGGTTAAAAATGTGTGCGGCCTGGCGTTGTCTTTATGGAAAACAACACCCTTCCTATTGGCCAATTCTGGACGCTTCTCGTCGATCGCTTGCTTCGATCTAGTTAGTTGTTGACAGTATATATCCGAATTGTGTGATTGGCCCGATGGGGCCAAAAATCCTTCTTGGTTGTTAATCCGGGCTTGGCGATCATTTGTACCGGCTCACCACGCTTGGACCACGATCTTTTTCGCTTGTTGTTCTCGTATGTGACCCATGTTTCATCCCCAGTCACCTTCCGCTTAAAAAATGGGTCGATTTCGTTGCGCTTCAGCAACGAATCGCAGGCATCAATTCGCTCCAAAAGGTTTTTTTGCATCAATTCGTGTAGCATCCATGCATCGAGCTTCTTCTTGAGACCAGCCTTATGCAAATGGTTCCAAACGGTTTTCTGGCTAATCTTCAGTTCCCGAGTAATGGAACAAGTGCTCCCATTCCGTTCTGACTCGATAATTTCCATGATTTTAGCAACATTTTCGACGAGTGGCCTACCAGAACGTGTCTCATCTTCGACGCCCATATTATCAGAACGGGTCTCATCTTCGACGCCCATATTATCAGGACGGGTCTCATCTTCGACGCCCATATTACCAGAACGGAAGCGTTGAAACCACCGCTTTGCTGTTGCATTCGATACTGTATTGGGTCCATAAACAGCATACATTTTTTTGGCCACCTGCTCTGCTTTTGCCCCTTGATCGTAGTGGTATTGAAGAATGTATCGAATTTTCTCTTTATTTTACCTCCATTTTGGAACGCTCTAACACACAACTGGATTCACTAAACGAAAAACTGTGACACAACTTTTTTGAAGCGTTGTGTCGCCTTTAAGTCGCCGCATAGAATGACAAGATGCAACGTATACATCGTGAGATATGGCTCACGCACACTAAAAGCATCTAACGAAAAAGGCCCAAAACTATAATGCATAATCAATTAAAATGATCAGTAACACTGCCAATTAGACTATTCCAAAACCATTTTATACTTTCAGGAACTTTATGATTCGTCTATTAAGTATATTCAATGAATTGTTTTAACTATAATATGTGTTTACATGGCGAAGGTGGGATCCTCGCCAGGAGGGGTGAAATAATTCACATTTAAATCCACCCCCCGAGTCGTTCACAGTGTTGCACGAGGATCCGTCCCTCGGCTATCAGGCAAATCATCGGCCGAAGACAGAACGGGGCATAATGGTTACCGACAGCTCAGTTCCACAACAGCCATTAATCCATTACTTTTCCGAGGGAATTCGAAAAGTCGGCCCCCCCCGGCCGTGTCACGTGCCCGCGGTTTATTCAATTTACTCGCGTGCTGCTCCATTTAGCAGTTTCACGCGCTAACCAAATTATTATGGTCCAGTATTTTGCTTCGCTAATGTCCCCAGTTAATGGATCACGGGAATCAATCCCTCATCCTTCTGTACGCGGCTATCCTTTTGCGTTGAAAATCAATCGTCGACGTCGATGAAAAAAGCTGGTTTGTTGCGAAGCAAGGTCAGGAGAGATAAAAAGGAAAACTATTAATATATTAGAGGTTACTGATGAACTGCGGAGCAAAAAGATAGAAAAGACAAATGGAATCGCGTGTTCCTTTTTATACTATAAGGTAGCAGAATATTATTTGCTATAGGTACCGAAAAGTATATTGCGTAAATATATCGAAAAGAATATTATTATTATTTACAACATATTTTATATATTTATAGTATCTACCATTTACTATAGATATCTTAAAATGCATCAAGTAAATATTAATATATCTGAAACAGCACTATGTAGATGCTTTAGTTATCGAATTACGCGCGCTTAATAGTATTATTGAACAACATGAACGTCCGCGCATGGTATGAACATCTATTTGTAAATAGTTACTACTTTTTCCGTACATTTTCCTACATATTCCGGACTGCCACGATTCTGTATCTTCGTAAAAATAAGAAAATTAATTTTGAATCTGTTGTCGCTTCGACTTGTGCCGCGTATCATGATAGTCTAGAAGGTGTGTACTTTGCCGAGGCAGCATTTTCCGTGGAAGTATACGTTGCATTTGATAGAGGGTTGCAAGTACGAAGACCGCCACCGAAACAGACACTGGTAGCGAACGATTTAAGCACCAGTCATTTTGACCAGCATCACATTGCTTAACTTGAGATTGTTGACATTATAAAGTCACCCCGTGGCTCGTTGACATTATAAAGTCATGTTTATTGGAATTAATCAAGTAAAATATTGGGTTGTCCGGAAAGTTCGTGCCGATTTTTTAGGAAAATTAACAATTCTGTACAATTCTGTTCCACAACCTTTCTCCATCTTTCATGCAGCTTGAGAATTCCGTCCTTCCAGAACCTCTCAGGTTTTTCGGCAAAAAATTTCTCCAAATGGGTTTGTATCTCAACCAAAGAGTTGAAATTTTTTCCATTAAGGGAATTTTGTAATGATCGGAAAAGGTGGAAATCCGAAGGCGCAAGGTCTGGCGAATGCAGTGGATGGGGTAAAACATCCCAACCAAACTCCAACGATTTTTGCCGTGTTGTCAAAGACGCATGATGTCACACATTCTCCTGATGAAACACGACGATTTTTGCCCTTGCGGAAAAAGAAAAGCATTAAATGCCTATAATGCACTTTATTTGCCACTATATTCTAAGGCGTACAAAACTGATAAAAATTAATGAATCGTAACCGAACTTTTTTCCAAATATGGCTGAAGTTATCCTTTTAGAATATGTACACATGTCATTTGTTCTCAATAATTCTAATATATTCAGTCAGGCCTCTCACGCTACCTACCGAAAATCGTCACGAATTTTCCTGACAACCCAATATATATCGTGATATATCTACATAAATTCGGTAGTCTATCGCGAGTCCGACTCATGTATATCACTAATTCTTATTCCTATTGTTTACTAACGTAACCATTTTTTTTAATAGTTTCTTTTTTAATATACATGCTGTCCCTATATTCTACAATTCAATTAACAAAGTCAATTGTTACGACCTCTTTGAAGCACGACGCAAAGGAACGAACAACTATTTCTTCACGCTATATACAATTTGTCCATAATAATTATTTACATTCTTTTATTTGCAAAATGTTTTATACGAAACATCTGGTAATTAACGAATATATTTTAATTTTCAGTAAAATTGCAATTTAACACGTTGAACGCCGCGTCACCCAAATATGGATAACACTAATTTCTGACCAATTTTGAAACTTCATTTTTATTGCAATATATTTGAAAAAATTGAATTCGACTAAAATGATTCAGGTGCGAAAAAAATCCAATGCCACCCCCTATGACAAGTATTAACTTTCCAGTTTAGCTTTAATTAATTAAATTGCTTAACTTTAAGAGGATTTTAGTGGTCGATTGTTGGCACAGAACGTGTTAAACAGTAAATTATAGCAGCTATTGTAACAACGAATGTAAAATGACAAGTACACTCGTCAAAAACAGCAACAGTTTGGTACAGGAACACCTGAAGGTCAACTTCGGACATTTATTTGGGCTATGGGATTCTGCAAAATCCATTAATAGATGTTTTCCCGGGTAGCTGATAAACTGTAGAGAAAATGGCGAGCAAAAAGGGAACGGCGCGCGATGCTGGGAAAAGAGAAACAGAAAGGAATGTTCCGCGCTTGTATACAGGACTGCCTAGGTCCTTGAACGAACATCATGCAAAAACACCGTCTTCCTTCTTCGCGCATCCCTTCCCACCCATTCTGTGCCCATCCTCCTCCTCATCTATCCGTTTCTTACCTCTCGCTCCCGTGGACTGTGGATGCCCCATACATATTCACTCGATAGCGTCTCGTTCCACCGCTCTATCTCTGACTGACAATGAGAGGTCTTTTTCTGGACCTCGACAGCACGGCGCAGAAAAACGTAAGTGCGAATCGACAACGGATGATCGCGGCATCCGATAAAAACGATGCACCCCGCGAAGACAACGCCCATATCGGACAGCTCCGAGCGCCAGCGCGACACGAATCCTCGAAACCTAAATGTTTCCTGCCTGTCGTCTCTGGGTTCTGCCCATGAGTTTGGTGTCTTAACAATCGTGCTACGAGATGGCAGGGATTCCATACGAAGAATTGCAGAAATATCTTTTGCTTTTATTGTGTCGTTCGCAGCATTTCTTGCTGCGAAGTGTCGAACAGGACGAATTCATTCGTGATCCTTCTTTTTTTTTTTAGAAATAATCTTCGTCGTTCCGGTATACATTTGCTCCACCTTATTTCAACAGCATTGTTAGTGGATTCTTTTTAAGTGACGAAAGTTATGGTAATCGTCAGGCAGCGGATCTTTATGGCAAATAACAATATTCTAACTGGTATAATAAAATCTGCTGTCTAGTAAAGACGCCTTTAAAGACGTTGGAAGAATTCGGAGGTATTTTTAACTGGTTACAATTATTACGCGGGGTAAGGAATTTTTGCGGAACTTATATTTTATACAGTTAACTTGGACAATTTTTATTTTGCATAAAGATCCGCATTGTAATCATATAATCGCAAGGATTTCCACTTCTTACACGCGCGTGTATCAGTCGCAATGGTACCATGGTTACAAAATTGAGTAAACCAGTTTCTTAACTGCGAGAGCACGGTCTCAATTGAAGTGCAAACAGAATATAGTGTCTGATATATGATGCTTATTGAACGACATTGTGTTTGATAGTGTTCCATGCGCTTCGAGTTCAATGATACGATGTTTCTTTATCTTGTGGGTTACCGATGCTTAATTTGTTGGATGAAACAATTGAATTTCAGCTGTAGTTTACGTCGTTGAACTATTAGGGTCAACTTAAGATCTACATAATAATTTAAACAACCGAGTGTCTTTAACGAAGAAATTATAAAGTTTCTGAAAGATATGAGCCGTTTATTTTAAAAGTGGCCTAACTCCATTTATCTTCAAATAGAGATATTTAAGGGTTTGTGTTTCAATGAATTTAAAAATATACGTATAGGATACCTAATGAGTCATACTACTTAAGTGTATCCAAGGGTGTTCAATTTATAGTTCCTATTAAAATAGTGGCAATTATTAAGTAAATAATATGCGATTCTTATCAAGAATGGAGTTAGGCCACTTTCAAACTACACGGTTCAATCATTGAACTAAGTCTGAAAACTTATGTGTCAAGAATGATCGTATTTGCTCGGATATAAGCAACCTGAAATGCTTCACTGATAAATAAGATCAAGTTGTACATGTAACCATGGCAACCGGAAAAAATTGACAAATGGAGTTAGACCACTTTCAAAATAAACGGCTCATATACAATGGATTATAAATGATTTCATTCACTGTGCTACTGAAAACATGATTGTTAATTATATTTGCCATGAAAAATAAAAATTACGTTATTTTGAAGTGTGCTATCGTTTTGAGCCAGAGTGTAGGTGCCAAATTTGTACCATTAGGCATCGGGCGCTATCTATCGGATAAAATGGCTCTGTTTTCGATTTATCTTGCCGTAAGAAGAGTCACCGCGTGCGGGTCGCAATCGCGATCGCCGGTACACACATTGTATACATTTGATACTTGATAATGAAGCAGCCATTACTTTTGCTTACACCTAATGATAAATACCGATGGTATACTTTCATGATTCACTCTCTCGATATATCTCGCGGCCGTACGAAAGGAACTGCGCGCTCGTCACGAACCTCTCCGCGTCTGCCGATGCGCTATTGAGAACTGTGAATTTCTAAGACCACGATCTGTACGAGGTGGGAATAATGAGTGCTGTTATTTATGGGACGGATAGGATCGGTGTAACAAGCGTTTTAACAACGTTCTCTTTACATACGATGAATATGTAGAGTCTAGGCAGGAAGTTATTACGCGGTGATCTGCTGGGAAACGTCGCGGAAACCTTCTTTTTTTTTTTTCATTCGATAAAAAAGTCCTTTGCCAAGCGGATCGCGTATCAGCGCCGGACTCCGATTATCCGAAGGTGTATAATTTGGTTTCACAGGCATCCGTGGCCTCCTATCCGCCGACGAATTTGCAATTCGCTAATTTTCTTTATGTTTCAATTCAACGAGATTACGATCTGCCGCGCCACGGAACGAGGAAGGCACAGGTTTGAAGCGTGTAAACATTTCAGTGCTCGCACAATAACAGCTGCGCGGATAAAATATCGCTGCAGTTGCAAGATGTAATATCGGTTCTACGCTCTCGAGAAACAGCAGAATTTGCTCTGCGAAATTTTAATAAATAACGAACGAAAGCGCGAAGTTGTCGTTCGTTGAATGTAGTAGTTCATTTATGAATTAGCTTTTGATTGTATCAGCCAGTGCCTTTGCACTGTGAACGTATCAACGTAACTGCAAAAACAGACGGCACAAGAACACGCTGAATCGTGGGTTCGTTATCCTTCTTGACAAATTAGGTAGCTCGCTTCATTTTGTGCAGCTTTATATTCGAACGATGGTCGGTTTCATACTTATTACCGAGTATGACGACATGTTTCGTTATGTCAGGAAAACAACTACGACTGGCATGACGGCATTTTTCGTTATGGAAATTTTCAAAAGTGTTATGTTGAACGCATTACATTTCACGTCGTTCTTACCCATATAAAACATAAGCATAGATATAACTAATATAGTAAACTGTGTAATAAACAGCAGAATATATCTATATTTGACAATCGTAATAATTACTTCAATTTGTTTGATTAATTTTAAATATTCGATTTATATATCTTCTGAATATATTGTAAAATATTTCGCCAAAATAAGTAATCGACAATAAAACAGAAGTTAATTATCCATTTAATTAGTGTTACGAGATATGTTTAATGTTAAACCAGAGAAATCAGATAAATCTCGGACAATGTTTGTCTCATTCCCATGTTCAATGTCATTCTAAAATGTCTAAGTGATTCTGTATGTTCAAGAATCAGAGAGTTTGCTAAACATTCGCCGGGTAATGTTAGCTTCTCTGTAAGATTCCGAGCACGATTGGCGCAAAGTGACCCGATATCGGCTGACCGAGGATTGTACGCGTCATAATCATCGGACCCACGGTTTCACACCGACAATTCGAGGCAACGGTAGAATGCTTTCAACGCGATAATTGCGTCTGACGATATGCATTTCTCTACTTTTTAACTATGTATCGCGTCAAATGCGACGCGACGCACGAAATACGGGTTTGACGAGAATTAAAAGTAAATCGTGCCGGAGCACCGCGATGACAAGGACTGTGTGTCGGACCGCGAACAAGTGGGAGCCCGTCTAGACAGAAAATGCGACGGAGGAAAGTAGGGTTTTCTCGTGTGTGCCGGGATCGCTCGCGAGCAAAGACGAGAGGACACACGAAACGCCGACAAATTTTCAAATCACTGTCAACGACGAAAATCAATTTTAATATTATCCAAATCGGTACCAACGACTTTGGCTTCATCTAAAGGCGCGCAATATTTTCTGCATCCTCAGTATTGGAATATAGGGTCCTAAATTGTAAAATAACTACAACGTTACAATTTTTAATTAACTATTTCTTTATTTGAAAGAGGAGATTGAGAAAGAACGTTTTGCCTCTACGAATCGATTTTAACCTCTTAGGCACGGCGCGCTACTATAGTGGCTTTCGTAATGTTTCGCGCTTTACTCAATTTTTTTTATTAATTATTAAGGTAAATGAGATATTAATTATAATATATTTAATTATAATATATTAATTATAATTTATTATAAAATGAGATATTAATTCAGTTGATCATATGGAGTCGCCGTAATGAAGAATTACTTTCATAGTGAACAACCCCTAAGGAAATAAAAGAAGTTCGGGGTTATCACGGAATCGTTGAATCGACAGTCAGTCGAGAGACGAACTCGAGAACCGTCTGTCGAGCTATACAACTTATCCGAATGATTGTATCATTGTTATCCATTAAAGTTTAAAGCTGTTAAAGTTATACTATTTAATAAAGATTATACGGGATGTCGCAACGGACGTCAAGGCCGCGCAACAATATATTAAGAAAAATGGTAATTTAGTTATGAAAAACTATATCTGCGCAAAATCCAGCCGTGCCTAAGAGGTTAAAGAATGAATGCTTAGGAGCCTTCGGCTGAATATCGGCGCAGTCATTACAACAATGTAATGCAGCCGTTTCTCCGAGCTCCTTACAATGTTTCAAGAACTACTCCACCGCAGTTCTATACTGCGTCGATGCGATCTTGCATTGAATAAAATACATAATATTCAACACTCAGTTTTCATTTAAGAAAGAAATTTGTAATGAATGTACAGCCAGTCCCATAAGTATTCGTACCCTCATTGCTTATAAGAGAAATCTGTTGAAATCAAGGGATGCATGTAAAATTTTGCAATAAACTTTTTATTTTCAATGAACACGTGTATAAAGTTTATTTTTTTACCAAATTATTACAAAATTGATGAAATAATAACAAAAATATATTGATTTTACTCCTCGCAGTACGCAATAACAGTCCACAAAAGTATTCGTACCATTCTTAGCAGAGTCTCGATTTTGTTATGTTACACCGTCACTTCACATTGAAAATAATTTCCACAGCTGACAGTCGGTTGGGTGAATGCCAACAAAGTAGTCTAGTTCGGAACTTTGTCAGAATAACGTCAATAATCAGAAATGAGTCGAAAGAAGTCCGAGACTACTCTAGAAGAGCGTAAAATAATTTTTAAATTACACTAACAAGGCAAAAGTTATGTTGAGATAGCAAAAATAGTAGACAGAAGTAAGTCGATCATTCAATTCATCATGAAACGGATAAAAACAAGTGAAAGTTTGTTAAATAACAAACGTACTGGAAGTCCAAGATTTTAACAGTTCGAGAAAGAAATACTGTTATACGTGAAGTGCAAAAAAATCCTAGAATTAGTGCGCCTAAGTTAGCTACAATATGTAACGACATGTTCAATAAGTAGGTTTCTGCTGAAACATGTCGAAGAATATTGAGAAGTGAAAATTTTCATGGTCGAACACTGAGGAAGAAGCTCTTCATTAGTCAAATTAACAGGACAATGAGATTAGCTTTTCGAAGGAGTACAGAAATCAAAGTAATACCCTTTGGAAGAAAGTTTTTTTCTCAGATGAGTCGAAATTTAATATTTTTGGATGTGACGTAAGTGGAAAAGTTTGGAGAAAGAATAATACAGAATTAGAATTAAAAAATGTACAACCAACTGGAAAGTACGGCGGAGGCTCCGCGATGGTGTGGGGCTGTACGACGGCATCCGGAGTGGGCAAAATTGTCTTTATCGATGGAATTTTGGATTAGATAAAGTATAAAAATATACTCGAAAAAAATCTGCGCTCAAGTGCGATTAATCTTGGTCTGGAAGATGACTACTATTTTCAACGCGACAACGACCCGAAGCATACTGCTCGGATTGTTCGCGAGTGGATACTTTATCACGTTCCCCATTTTTTACATAGACCTCCTCAGAGTCCAGATACAAATCCTATAGAAAATTTATGGGCGGAAATAGATGAAAGACTACACGAGCATGAAGTTTTCAGTAAACAAATGCTGAAAAACAAAATTTTGGAAGTTTGGAATACTATTGAAGCAAATGTCGCATTAAAACTGGCAGAAAGTATGGCAAAACGATTACAGAGTATAATAAAGCATAAAGGTGGACCTATTACATACTAGAAAATTAATATAAAGTAAAAAAGCTACTCTAATATGCGACTTTTTGACAAAATCTACACTGGTACGAGTACTTTTGTAGACTGTTATTACGTACAACGAGGAGTAAAATCAATATATTTTTGTTATCAGTTAATCAATTTTGTTATAATTTGGTATAAATAAACTTTATACATGTGTTCATTCATAATAAAAAGTTTATTGCAACATCTTACATGCGTCCCTTGATTTAAACAAATTTCTCTTATAAGCAGTGAGGGTACGAATACTTATGGGACTGACTGTATGTATAAATTTCAAATAAATTAAGGTTAAATAAGTTTACAACATTTAAAATTACGTATGAGAACATCGAGAGTAAAATTATTTTGATTGTTGGATCGAAAAGAGATAACCGCTTGCGCTGTAATAACGAGTCAGACTCGTGGTGAAGATTTTATGCAAACTCTACTAAATATGAATATTATTCATTTCTTTTACATTGAAGTAAAAATAAATTTCTCTGTTATCAAAGTATAGAAACGAAGATAAATAAAGACAATACAGGAAGTAAAGATTGTCTGGTCCTATTATTAGAAATATTAAGGACAAATAAGTGCTAATCGTCACAGCATGAGAGGAGCGATAGTGGTTAATAAAAATATAGGGGTTAATAAAAATTGCATACATTCGTATAATTTTCGTCACGCCATTAGATTCAACCATCTGCAATCATCGTTACACATAAGTGAGAGTGCAGCCATTACTGGAGGTCGATGACGTTATTGTCCCTTGTTACAAGTCGTTTCGGATTATTGACCAACTTTCTGTTTCCAATTGGCATAAAGAGCGAGGCAGGTTGCCTTTTATGTGTTCCCTTTGATAGCTCGAATGTCGAGCTGATACTATTGCAATGAGACGTTTGATTCATTTGAAATTGGAAATCGAGGTGCAAGAAAACAGAATATGTAATTTCGTAATTGAAATAGATTTTAGATCCTATAAACCTTTATAATAATGAATCTTATGCTCGCATATTACCATTTTACTTATTTGGATCCGCAGACGGCAAAGTTATAGATTATTTCTCTTCGCACTCTGTTAGATAAGCATATTACACAATGCTTCGATATTTTTTCGATTGTACCGATTGCCGCCATTCCCCAACAATGTTAGCCAGAAATCATGTTGATCGATCAGTAGATAGACCATAATCTTATACTCTTTCGGTAGCCAAGTTTTTACTTCGAAATTTTATTTGACGTCATCGTGTCTGTGACTTTTTATTTGTATACGTGAAAGGATCGATCTTTTTTATTGCTTTGGAATGGTTTATAGCTGCCCGTAAAGCGTCATGCCGGTAAAATAAAAAAATACTTTTCTTATACGTCTTATGGTATCTTCTTATCGTTCATCGCATCGACTGCTTCCGTATGTGCCTCGTAATCCAAAGCAGCTGCTGGACTTTGAATATTTTCTTTTATGCTGCGATCACATTTTCTCATAATTTGAAATATAAATGCAAACCGTGTATCATCTTTTTTAATAAATATGCTGATTTTCTGCATCTATATATATAATAATTAGTAGAAGAAATTCATAACATTGGAGAGATTATGAAGAATTTCATCGATATAGCATTTTTTTAGGTAGTATCGATATAGTTATTTAAAACGAAGAGTATTTCTAAATGCAAAATATTGATTCAATCCATGCAAGAAATGTTTATTCCACATATAGATCCACAATCGAAAAATGATCATTTTGAGCACAAGAAATTTTAACTTTTCTTTCAAAGTATCTCGCCAATATCAATGTTTTGTAAAATTACCCAATAATGAAAGGAGCAAAAATAAAATAATTCCCGATCAAAATTAGAAATCCAATTGTATGTGCAAACGGCGTCACAACTGGTTCACGCGAATCACACATTGATACCTAATGAAAAAATTTAAATTATAAATTCAATTATATATTCAAATTAAATCCCTCGCCAAGTAATATATTACTCATTACGAAAAGCAAATGAACATGCTGCTAGCCCTTATTTAATCGATACGGTCTCCTGTATTTTAAATAATCTTCACATGTAATATATTCATAATGATCCGCGATTTAGTAATAATCAGCTGAAACGAAGGGACGCGTTCGCCGGTGATGCAAACTTGATCAAGGTATACACAAAATATTTGAAAGAAAGCTGTGCACAGAATTAGGAACCGTGGTGGCAGTCAGCTGATTATTTGACCCTTGAGCTATTCTTTCGCACAACAGGCTCATTGTCAGTTTATCACCTTGCCTGGAGCGCAAAGAAGTTCTCTCTCTCTCTCTCTCTCTCTCTCTCCGTTCGCGTTCCTCCTATCCCCGGGCCTGTTCTTATCTACACCAAATAAAACACGAGGCGTGTAAAGTTCGCGAAGGACGTAGCGGCGTAATGAAATTGACGAAAAGAAGCGATGGAGGATGAACGGAGACGGCACGGTTTGACAAAGGAGGGGACGAGGAAAGAGTCAAAAGGTGGACAAAGGCCTGAAGGAGAACTGGGAGGTCCGGGAGGGACAGTAAGGGGTAGGGAATCCGGTAGAGAGACTGAGCGAGGGAGCGATAGAGAGAGAGAGAGAGAGAGAGAGAGAGAGAGAGAGAGAGAGAGAGA
>NC_135772.1:9497218-9502874 GCF_028453695.1 Augochlora pura
CGGTTGCCATGGTTACATGTACAACTTCATCTTATTTATCAGTAAAGCATTTCAAGTTGCTTATATTCCGAGCAAATACGATCATTCTTGACACATAAGTTGTCAGACTTAGTTCAATGATTGAACCGTGTAGTTTGACAGCGGCCTAACTCCATTTATACTTAAATCAAGATAATATATTCACTAATGATAATGTCTGAAGATAGTGACAAAGGCAATTTTAATTATTTAGTATTCAACAAGTTAACCTCAGTTTTTGGACAATTGCGTTAGTTGAATAACCAATACGTTTAATTAATATAAAACTTAAAATTTAATATTAAATATTAGAAATTATTTCGCCGATGGGGTAGAACGGAACAAGACCATTTAGTTCAGATAGCGAAGAAGAAATAGCAACTAATGCAAAAAGCATTACCGTATCCGAAGCTGACTACCTCAGTAACATATTACAAACGCAATATGTATGTTTTAAATTTGGTTATTCATGATTTTCAGAACGATAATGTTTACATGTACGTTTGGGATGAAACTATTGCATCCAGAGGTGCTCAAGAAATTGTTTCATGCATTCTAAAACAAGTTAAAAATTTAAAAAGTGAAAGACACATTATAGCTCACAGTGACATGTGCGCCGGGCAAAATGGAAACATTAAAGTAGCTTTAATGTGGTTAAAAATTGTCCTAACTTTGGAAAATAATGTGGAAATCATAGATCACTAATTTTTAATATCAGAACATTTGTTTTTACCAAATGATAGAGATTTTGGTGTGGTAGAAATGGCATTAAAAAAAATAATTTACTGTTCGTTCCCCAAGATTATTACAAGATTATTAAAAAGTGTCGGAAAGGTAATAACTTTATTGTAAATGAAACGAGACAAGAAGATTTTGTATGAACAAAATTATTAGAAGACGCAATTTTTAAAAGGGTAAAGAATTCTGATGGAGAATCAATAAACTGGTTAAAAATATGTTGGATGCATTTTGTTAGAAATAAACCGTATAAAATTTTCTATAAGACGTCAATGAATGGGAATGAAAATTTTAAAGTGCTTTATTTATTACCACGTCGGGGTAGATCAAGAAACTTCGAAAATGTTGTATTGACACTACTGTATAAAAATATCAGATAAATTACAACTGCAAAAATTCAAAAAGAGAAAGAAAGAGGAGTAGAAGAGTGGGAAAAGGAAAGGGATACGGAGAGATAGAGAGTAATAGATAGATACGGGAAGGGATAGGTAGAGGAAAAGAGAGAATGAGAGAGCGAACGGCAGGAAGAGAGAAAGACCGAAGCCTGTTTGAAGGGGTAGCTGGGTGGGTGGATGGTGGCAAGTGAAAAATTCAGAACGACACGGAAGAGGTGGCAACGAAGGCGAACGCAAAGACGGGAGGAGAGGCGGAGGTGGTGAAATAGAGGCAGGAGAAGCTAGAGGTGGAAAAGAAGGTGGAGGAGAAGGAGGAGCGGACAGAAACTCGTTGTTAAAGCAGATAGAACACTGGCGCATCCACGCTGCGCGCCGCTGGCCTCCGACCATGCTCTCGCGTATTCCGGCTTATATCCCCTTTATGCTCGTCGAGAGACCTCTCTCTTTTCCACTTCCTATGTGTCTATAGCAGCCAGGCAGATGCGAGCTCCACGTTCCACCCATCTAGCTACGTTCGTCATAACTTTGTCGCTTTCAGTGCCAGGTCCCGCTTGTTAGATAACAATGCGAGGATATTAGTTAACTCCCTCCAACTGCGCCGCGTGTTATTACACCGTCCAACACCGATTTCGCGTTTTCGATAAACGGATTCCCATAGATTCTCCTGTGCTGAACGTGCGGCCGAAAAACGTTCGTCTTTGTCGATAGATGGGTTAGCAAGATTTCGTAACGTAATGGTACTATTTTTCACAAATTAACCAGTTAGCTGCGTCATTTTATTTTGAAGATAAATTTTGTTATGCCCTTTATCGAACACAGTAAGTATAGTTTCGTCGACAGTTGTTCTAGAATTACTTTAAACAGTGCGAAATTTATGACTATGCCACCAGAAGCAATTTTACATAAATCGTAGAAGAAGTATATTTATTATAAGATGTAATATTCCATTTTATTATGACCTGTATACACGTAGTACGCAGTTAACAGGTTAAGATGATCAAAATTTATAGAAACAATTTTTGTTTCAGTAAATTACGCGGACTGCGATTTAGATTGCAATGAAAATACAATTTGTGTTAAATACAAGACGCTACAGGAATTTGAGGTGGAGAATGTTTATATTTCTGAATAAATTGAAATATGTCCAAAATTGGCGATATAAAGGAGTATTAATTCTCTGAGGTACAAAATCTCAGGAAATAAATAGACCCATATGGCACAGAAATTTGATCGCGTTTTTAATTATACAAAATTGGCATCTTTTTCTTGAAAGATCTTTTCCTGACAAGATCAAATTCATTTGGATTCCGGAAAGTTTCTTTTAGAAATCATGCTCCAATAACGGTAACATATTTAAGCATTTCCCATGAAAATGTCTCAAGGTCTCTCTTGGAATTGTAAAACGAGAAACCGGTAATTTGACTAGCTTTAGCGTTAAAATACATCGATATGTGTGAATAATGTTACAGAAATGTACATACATCATTACGCTTGGGTAGTCTACGAAGCCATTCGAATAACTTATACGATTAAAGCCGGAAAACTAGTTAAAGCGAACGCTCTTTGCTAAACTGATAAATTAACTGTGACGAAGAGAGATGGCCGTTTAAGATTCCTGTTTATCGTATGAAAAGTTGCAGAAACTGTGCATCGAATCGCGAGATCGATGCCGCCGAGGCAGCCTGATTTCTGCAAGGCAGTGCCGAGCCTAAAGGCAACCGATGATAAGGTAACGCTGACTTTTACGTTTATTGCGGAAGAGGACTGGTCGGTCTAAGCGAACGTTCGCGAACGGTCGAACCTGTTGCGGTCGCGCGAATCTGTCCGCGCGCGGAAACATTCTCGAGGAGACACGATTCTTGCGATTCGCACGAAAACTGCTGCCCGGTGTCCGTCTTTACGGCGCGGAACAGAATTATCCATTAACCCGCCGATCGCGTCGCGAACGCTAGCAATTAGTTCCGTCCGTAGCCCGACGGCGTTCATCCGCCTGGCGCGTCCAGATTACGTTCGCGCGAATATCTTTTCTCCCTCCGGTTTCATAACCGTGCTCCGTTCGATTCTTGTTGTTTCTTCTCGACTCGCGTTTCGCGGTGCTACGGCGCAGCGGATGGACGCGGAACCGAGTTTTGCGGAGAAAGATAGGAATCGGCGACGGTGTGGGAAACCGATACCGGCCGATTAGCATAATCGCGGCCGGGAACGTTGTGTTCCCGCGGGTCGAGTAGGTATGTCACTTCGGCCACGGAAAAGAGACATGCGCGTCGCTTGATTCGACGATACTCGACGAGGACTCGTCTTAATGCGGGCTGCCGGCCGGTAAATAAAGCGCTGGCTGCCCGGCCGTGGTCGTTGCACCGGTACTTAAAACGATGGTTCAGCCGATGACGTCAACGTCATCTCGTTCCCGGGGATCGACAAACAACTGGACTCGAAATCCTGTCGGAGAAACGGACCCCGTTTTCCACGCAATCGACCGGAATTTCACACGGGACGCGTTCCGAATAGAGAGCCGCGCGCGCGCGCTTCGATCTCCTGCGAAATAAACCTTCATTCATTGACCTTTCGACTGCTGAACAATCCAGGCAGTTGCGATCTACCATAATTCGTCTCTTATGTCACATTGAATAATACGAGGATTTGCGTCTATGGTTACTGTGCGAACTATGGGGGATGCAAACAATTGCCACATGCATGTGCGTGTTCCCTAGACGCGTATTTGTAAATGTAAAATATTAATGTAATGATGTTATAATTTCATATTTCAGATATTATAAATGAAGCGTCAGAGAGACTCGGTTAATAATCAACCCTCTGGAATCGAGTCGTTTAGTATACAAAAGTTTCCAGAAACAGTAGGCAGTTGGAATTATTGGAAAGCAATTGACCGGGTTTAGTACAATGTTGATATAAGTGATTGTAAGATTGTAAGCTTAGTTGGACTGTAGAAACAGTATAGAATAAAATTGCATTAATTTTTAAGATAATAGCTCTCATTCATAAATTACTATAAATGACTGTATTTTTACTATCGGATTGTAGCTCTAGAATTCTAATTATAATGATATGAAACTCTATGCATCTACATATGAGAAGCATTTAATAATAGAACAGCTATATGAAAAGATTTATTCCAAGGAAATCGTACAATTAACAATTTCAATCGTTTTATTTGCATCGCCGATCACTTCGCTTATAACACATCGAGTTCAGTATTCATGAGACTTGGGACGCGATTATACCAAATTGCAACAAATGCAAACTACGTCTTCGTTCTTGTCTTTGTCTCCGTTCCAGACCTACATATCTTCTTTATTATCTCCTACAGGATTTATTACGTCAACATACACTTTTTTTCTTATTTTTTTCTCCTACTTGATTCAAACTTAAAAGAGTTTGATTTATCTCTTTCTACGAGCACGCTTCTTCTCGCCTTCTGAACTCGACTCTTAAAACGCTTTTTTCCCCCCTCTTTTATAATCTTCAACAGCAACCACTTTTAACAGTGTGTAACTACGTAAGATTTTTGAGTTTTACTGGCTTCCCATCCACCTTTCCTTTCTGTTACTGCTACTTCAGTGTGGACGTTGTACCATTTCTATAGCTTTTAACACTTTACCGACCGGTTATTCGGCAATAAACATTTGGCTGAATTTCATATTTTCATTTATATTTTGATTTCATTTATTTGATTACTCGCGAGAGATATTTAATATTTAAAATATTATATAATAATATTGAAGCTTGGTGTAGTACAATTTAACCAGTTAACTGTGATTGACGAATATACTCGTCGTGGCTCGATTCTGGTGACACAAAACTGTGCGCACTTTTAAATGAGGGCGCCACAGTTAACTGGTTAATATATTTATTTCAATAATAAATAACAGAATTATTAGTTACCACGACAACCGATCCACAAGCTGCCGATTGTAAGAAAAAGCCGATTTCTAGGCTACCGGTCGGTAAAGTGTTAATAGATAAATTATTTGCTTCAGTTGCATAACTTCCGTCACCTTTTTATGTTCTTATAGGACAACTCATTTATTTCCATTAACCTATATTTCGAATAATATATGTATGTTAGGAAATTAAACGACGACAAAATTACGATCCTAACCCTTTGCTGTGGAGTGGCGACTCCAAGGCGCCGCTGAAAATCATCATGCCACGATTCAAAATTATTGTTATTAACTTTATTTATATTCTATAAATAAAGATTCTCCTCCTGCAATGCTTGATACAAAATCAATTGAACATTACCACATCTTATGTTAACAAGCCACTTTAAAGAGCATAGCCGATTAAGATGGTCAAAACTGCCCTTAGAGGTTTTTCAATGAGTCATACACCGTTCGATAGCTGACCAATAAAAACTCATCTGTGTAAAATTTTTGCCCTGGAACTTGTCCGTGAGGGTAGTTACAGGGTAAATTAGATTTCGCGGTTTTCCGGCATTTTTCCACCTTTAGCGGCTTTCTAAAATTTTTTTCAAAATTTTAGAA
>NC_135772.1:9502974-9538830 GCF_028453695.1 Augochlora pura
GTCCGTGAGGGTAGTTACAGGGTAAATTAGATTTCGCGGTTTTCCGGCATTTTTCCACCTTTAGCGGCTTTCTAAAATTTTGAAAAAAATATGGCTCATTTTGGACATTAAGCCGCATGTTGTAGAACTTTTTCAGATTTTTCAGTTGCAAGCTGTGATTATCAAAAATGAAAAACCCCCCAAAAATCGGAAAATTGAAGATTTCTCACTTTTATATTATATTCAAAACTTTTATATTAATTCCCTGATAAAGTACTATCACGGCTCGTGTACTCAATTTTTCTCAGATTTTTTTCCAACCTGCAACATTGTCAAAAAAAATGAAAACCCAATGTGTCGATGTTTTTTGCTGTCAGAATGAAGCTACTACTTTTTTAGTTTACCGCGAGTGTGGATTAAGTAATTTTAAACGTTATTGCATCGAAACAAATAATTTTTTAACCCCGAAAATGCAAATTAAGCGAGCAAAAAAATTGTAACGAGCGGAATATATGCCGAAATGTTTCCGCTCATTACAACTCAATCAGTAAAACACATTTTATTTTTCCAATTCTATATCACATGGTTTATTTAAATGACTTTACAAATATCTTTGTAATGTTTCAAAAAAGATTTTTTTAACATTTGAAAAATATTTAAGTCAACATACATATAAAAATAGTTTTGTAGTATCTCTCATTTTATCCATTATCTATCTACATATGTTCGCCATTACGGCTTTATTTAACATTCTTTAGATTACAGTTCATTAATTTTGCTTCTAAGCTTTCTGTCTTCAGCAAATACGGGTAAAAATGACTCTTCGTCCTGGAAACCAATTCTTTTTTATGACTTCCGTTTATGAGAAAGTTTTCTTTCGTGCAAACGGCCAATGGGTCCGTGGATGTAGAGGCTGAAGATGCCGGAATCAAGGAGGTTTTTAATGAATCGGACTGGTCCAGGGATGTAGAGCCTGATACATTCCACATTCCCACATTTCTACATTTTTACATTGCTACATTCACACATTCCACATTCCTAATTCCTATATTTCTATATTCCTATATTCCTATATTCCTATATTCCTATATTCCTACATTCCACATTCCTAAATTCCCACATTCCACATTCCTGCATTCCTACAATTATAATTCCTAAATAAATTTGTAAAATATGTAATTTAATAAAGAATATCAAAGTATATATCCTGCTTAACCAATCGGTTGTTTTTCTCTCGTCATGAAGAAATGGCAATATTTTGTATTAAGACGAGTATACTCGTCAGAAGCAGGTATTAAAAGTCATCTCCAGACTATCGCAAAAATCTTCTGTCTATTCTATTTTAACCCTTAGCGGACGTCGACATTTTCGACCAAGTGAGGTAGCAGAACGAGGCGATTTTCTCAGACGTATACAATTTACTCTTATACAATTTATTTTAATTTTTATATAACGCAAATATAATTTATGTACGATTATATGCAATTATACACAATTATGTAATTTATATATAAATTATCTTAACATAAGTCTCGTCGTGTCAAGCGAAACGCCGTGGCGACCAAGAGTCGCCTCTCGCCCGCAAAGGGGTAATTCAATTATAAAAGCTTAGGGAAACTTCGAAATCACTGGATGGAATCGCTACTCCAAAACAGACTCGCATTGCTGAACACTACCCTGTGCCCGGCAGACGTTGTCTACGAGTACCGGTAGTGCATTAGCTTCATTTAGTCCCCTTTAATTGTGGCAGTATATCTTCGGAGAATATAAACGCGCCTGAAAAAAAAAAAAAACGGTGAAAAATGGATCCAGCGTTGTTGAACGCACGCAGCCGGGCATGGGCCGATTTTTCAAGTTCCGTCACAGCTATTCCACTCTTCTCGGTGTGTTCGTGTCTCGATAAAGGTTTGTCCACACTGCAACGCCGAATTTACTGTACTCCGATCGTCAAAGTCTGGCGAAGAAATTCGTCGATCGACTCGCACACGGAAGTGTTTACTGGATCTGTCGGACGTGTGTCGATGTCTAGGCAGGATATTTAGACGGGACAAAGAACGGATCGCGGCGGAACGGATAGTGTGGACTTCTCCTGAAAACGAGGAGGCTTCAGACGCTGAGGATTGCCACGCGGTGGTCCACGTACGGTCTACGACGTAGACTAAACACGAGAGTGTGGCCGGGACTGAAAACAAGTTGGAAGGAAGAAGAAGAGAGACGCGCGCTGGCTCCTAACGATGTGCCGAGGCTCGTTCGTGGTGGCTAAAGCTACATCCACACGTGACCTTGTCATTATTCGAAGAAATCCTTCGAATCAAATTTGATTCATCTAATGTCTCGAATAATATCTTGGAGTCAAATTTTACTCGAATATTTACAATTACAGTCGAGCCTCAAAGTCGTCACTCGAGTGCGATAATCAAGGAACATCAATTCAATTGAAAGAAAATCATACAATCTTACGAACATTTCGCTGTGCAATAATTTCGAGAAAAAAAGCTTGTACTCAGTTTCCTACCTGCCACGTTGTACAGAGATATTTAACAAAAAAAAATCGAAAAGTATAGGTTTATTAGTGTACGAGCTCTTCTCATAAAATTATAACAGTTCGAATGTCGGAATTTTCTTGAACTGTATTGTTATTATCGTATTATAATTTGAGATTGGATATTATTACCACCAGCTATTAGAATCGATACTAATAAATTTCGCCGGATGCTTAAGCATTCACGCAACATCACAGTGTACACGCAAATTAGAGACAGTCTAAACATTAATAGCTAGTTCATCGGATAGAAGCTACGCGTTCTGCTGCGGCACACTGTGGTTGTGCATATCGTACCGCAGCGGTCGTATAATGGCTATGATGTAATTCTCAAATGCCTGTGCATCTATGATGCCAAAGAATATGTATCATTGGCGCAACGGGCACGCGTTGCATTACAAAATATCGACTATCCAGCAGAAAACTTGCGTATCGAATGAAACTAGTAAACAAGAGGGGACACAAGTTATAGCAACTTATAAAACATTTTTCATTTTGCCAAACACTGTCTCTGGAGAAGAGTGTTCGACCATTATTCAAAACGCAATAACTTTTTTAAAAGTGGACTAAATGACTCGAATTTTTTTTTTTAATATTGAAGCAACTAGTTTACTTGCAAGAACTAAAGCACGTCTTCTTTTTTATTTTTGCCATTAATTTGGTTATTATAAAAATCTATTTAGTTAATAATTGATACTGAATTTGTATTTTTATAAACATAGAATTACCTACGAAATTATTTAAAATTGAAGATAAATTGTATTAGGTTTGTTGATGTTGAATTGTTGAATAAAATTATTTTATACTAATTATGTAATTAAGTTTAAAGTTTAAATAAAAAAAGGTTTTCGTTTTTTGTTTTTGAATATTTTTATGATTTTTAAAATTAAAGTTTTATTGAAAGTTTTAGTTTTGTTATAATTTGTCATTGAATTGTTATTGAATTTTATTTGTTTTGATTTAACTTGGAAACATGAGGGTAATTTTCAGTTAAGTTTTAGTGAATGAATTTGACAATTGAGATTTTTATTGAAATTATTTAAAATTGAAGATAAATTGTATTAGGTTTGTTGATGTAGAATTGTTGAATAGAATTATTTTATACTAATTAAATAACTAAGTTTAAAATTAAAAGAAAAGGGTTGGATTTGTTTTTGATTAGTTTGATGATTTTTAAAATCGAGGCTTTATTTGAAATTCAAGATTAATTAGATTAGTTAGCAGTTGGGGATAATTATGATCTATGTTCTAACAAGTAAACTACATGATTTTGAATTTTAATTGAAATTAGGATTACGATTGGAATTACGATAAATTTCATAGCTGAATTTTCAAATTGAAAGAAGCATTAATTTGCCCCTTTTAGATAGATTAATATCATTTTTTTCGAAAGTCCACGTTTGAGAAGCTCCGAGCTATTACGCGATCGATGCGTGAAATTAATTTTTACTTTGAGGACAGGAATCTCGGCTGTACCGCCTGGTCGGTGACTCCTGAAATATTTATTCCTATACTCAGTTCCTCGAGTGTTACGTAGCATAATAAAGCTATATCGATTTATTAATCCGCTCTTAAATAGAGCCGCGATTCTTTGAACGTGACTATACATAATTTGTGCGAACTATGGGCGCACATCGGAAGAAATTATTCTGATGATAAAGAATCGTTTTACCGAGGTCGTTTTAATGACTTGTTTTGAGGTCGTAGACATTCCTTTTACACGTTAACGTTTATTTTTCATGCTACGATGTTGTTATATGCGTCAAGATGAGTTTAATGACCTTTAACCAGTTAACTGTGATTGACGAGTATACTCGTCATGGAGAAGTGGCAAAATTTTGTGTATTGACGAGTATACTCATCATGCGTATAAATCAGTGGCCATTAGTTATTAGAATTGCAATTTTTGAGAAAAACAATGTTTAAAATATTTTGAGGCTATGCCGGAATAAAACGAACAAATAGAAAATATAGACAGTTTGAGATGATGTCATGCGTCCCCGTATGCACTGGTTGAAAAAATTTACCAGTTCGCGTAATGAATTTATTTATGTGCGATGATAACGTTTTTTCAGATGTTAACCTAAAAGGGGCAAAGGCAAAAGTGAAAAAGTGGATTTATAAACTAGAAAGCTAACTCGCGAGCAGTGCAGCAACTTTGACTTTTCGGTGATCTTGATCTTCATCTTGCTGTATTAAACCCCAAACAGTGCTTATTTTAACCAAAGAAGTAAATATTAGTATTAAAATTTTCAATTTTATAATATAAACCCATCTTTTTCATCCAATATCTTACCAGCGCAAGTTACTCTGTGATTGACGAATATACTCGTCGTGGCTCGATTCTGGCGACACAAAACTATGCGCACTTTTAAACGAGGGGGCCACAGTTAATTGGTTAATGACCTTTAACATGGCGATCTTGACATATTCTTGACAATTAATAAATGAGGTAAAATTAAAAAGGCCTTAAAAAGATCATGAAAGCGATTTTTAACCACTTGCGCTATAATGACGTGCCAGATTGTTAATTAATAAAATTATTGCTGTCGTGAGTATTCATTCATATCCGTGTAAAATTCCGGTTGCGAGTGACTTTTGGAACACCCTGTATATAGGTGTTCCATATAACTCGAGCAACGTCCTCCGATTTTTTGTTTACATCGCCGAAAACAAACGAGATATTCAAGACGTCCAAGTCAGGCGGGACACCCTGTATTATACCATTAGTCCGGTGCCGTGTCTTCGTTATAAAATGAATAAAAGATGGATTTGCTAAGAGTCGTAAATTCATTGTTCTCGTGAATCCCATTTCCTTTGCATGGTTTCAAGCATTATTATATACGAGCAAATGTTTAATGGAGTTCATTTATCTGGCTCTGAACTTCAATTATTTGAACGGAAAATTATAGATGGGAAAATTAGGTGGATACGTATTATGCGAGTCATGCGGTTGATCCCCAGTAAGTTCATGCAAATGAAATTCGATGGCAAATAGTATTTAGAACGATTTATTGATAAATATATCGCAGTCTTTATGCAGAATAAAAATTGTGGGCTCTTGGTCCAGGAAATGGGAACATCGTAAAGATTTATTTTCTTGTCTTGAACCATTTTAATGAGTCATAAATTGACAGCGAATTTATAAAATAGTGGAAGCATTTAGAAAATTTCAGAAAATTATTGTATTATTTGCAACTCGCTAGAATTATTAAGAAAAGAAACAAATGTTTCTGTAGCTCTCGCATTTAGCAATTAAAGCAGACAATTTTTATTTTCCATAGAAATCCGCAGCCTGGTCGTAAATACTGCTATCGAATTGTTAAATTTTTTTAATAGTGTTACTTTATTGTATTCCATCTACTCGTTTTAGTTGTTATTCATTTCGTGGTCGCGAGTTCGCGTGTAACGAGCAGTCATCAAATTTATAGCGTTGATTAACCAAAAAAAAAAAAATTCATGGCAGTTTCGAAGCAACATTTCCAGGGTGAAGAATGTAGATCGCAATACACTCTTTGTGATAGGGCACGGATGGGAAAAGCGGGTCGAAAGTCGCGTGCGCGATGTGACCTGGATCGTTTGCCACTTTTCCGTGGATCTACGATTTCGCATGGACAACGTAATGGATAATAATGAATGCCTTCTTGGCAATGCTATTAAAATCCACGCAGGACCGCCTTTTATGATCTCGGAGCTGATTTTCTGTTCGAACGATCGCGAAATTATCTGTGTTTATCTGGAAGCAGACGCGAATAAAGGTGGTATTTGCATTCCGCGCGAAAATTTCAACCTACGGCAAAAAATTGAAGCAGGCAAAAGACCGAATCGCGTAATATATCTAAACAGTAATGTGTTGATTTACTATACAATATTATGCAATGCGTATGGTGTATAAATTGCGACAGAATTTTACCACGAATTATGAAATAGAATTGGAGCAACAAATATTTAATTCATGTGGATGAACCTACATATGTATGGTGTCGTATTTATATGTTTTTATAGATGAAGGAACTTGTGTACTTTTCTGTCGCAAAAGATTCGAGACTTTCACTCGAAGTGTACCAATCTAAGAAACATTAAACTATGCACCCATAAAATACAAAGAAGGAACGGTTTTCTTAGGGAGCATCCTTTTCGCGTAATTAAATACTTAATACGAAATTAAGTAATGAATTAAAAATATTGAAAACGAGGAATATATTTCTAGGAATAATATAATCAAGAGGATGTAAGAAAAGCATGTTATCTACTGATGTATATAACATGTAACAAGTCTAACTATATGTACATTGTACTGGATAAATCACAATTTTGTTGGTATATTTCAAGCTTAACGTAAATTTTCAAAGTTAAAAACGTTTAAAAAATGTCAATTTCAGCTTTATCGTAAAAAGAATATCGTTATTTCATTTATATCAAAAGTTCTACGATTTTGAAATAACGTTGTCGCGTCGTTCATAAAAGTCGGGAAACCAGAGAAACACGAAGTCAACAATAATTTGCTTAAATTTCGCGATCCTGTATTTGAGTTAAAGAAAGTGAAACGTGCATATATTGTTATCAAAAAGAAACAGACTAAAAAAAAAAAATAAGAAACAGTTATACGATACGAGTGTAGTTGAAATTAAGATTCATCGTCTGAAATGAATGACCGCTACTGTAAACGCGTGTCAGTTATCAACGCGGGTGTATTAGAGCGACGCTAAGAATCGGCGAGGAGCAAACAAGTAAAGAGGTGTGTGGGAGCGGAGGAAAAGGTAGCAGAAAGCGCGCGAGGGGCTAGGTAAAAGGAAACGCGGGTAGGAGAGCGGCGGAGGTGAATGCGAACGGGCAACACAGGGTGTGTCGCGAATGAATGCGAACCGGCGCCATTTTGAAAGGGTACGGGAATTAATGGCGATAGGAAAAAGTAGATTGCGAAAACGCGACCATTAAGGATTCATCATCCGGTGTAGTCGGCTAGTCCAGGATAGCCGATGAGAAAATCGAGAAAATATATTAGGAGTATAAATAAGTTTCCGCCGTTTCACAAAAAATAGCGCCACTAGTATGTTATGGTTGAAATTGTCTGTTGTAAAACGTTATATCGTAAGGTTGGACATCTGGCTACAACATAACCTGAAAATATTAGCGATTTTCTATCAGCATCATATATCTTTTTTCGTGCGAAAATGACGAGTTTTGAGCCGAATAAGCGTCATTTGCGGGAGCTTTTGATTTGCTTCTTTAATTTGAAGAAATATACAGCCGAGGCGCGTCGATTGCTTGTAGAAGCATATGGCGAGGCTGCCTTAAGTGAGAGAAGTTGCCGTGAGTGGTTTCACAAGTTTAAGAACGGTGAATTTGACGTCGAAGACAAAGAACGTAGCAGAAGGCCGAAAGTGTACGAAAACGCGGAATTCGAAACATTATTAGATGAAGATTCATGCCAAACGCAAGAAGCACTTGCACTTACATTAGGAGTGACTCAACCAGCAATTTCACATCGCTTAAAATCATTGGAAATGATTCAAAACAAGGAAACTGGGTTCCATATGAACTGAAGCCCAGAAACCGCCGATTTTTCACATGTGAAATGCTGCTTGCCAGGCATAAACGAAAGGGTTTTTTGCATCGCATAGTCACTGGTGATGAAAAATGGATCCACTACGATAACTCAAAGAAGAAAAAATCATGGGGACCACCTGGCCATGCTTCAACATCGACAGCCAAGCCGAACATTCATGGAAAAAAGCTCATGTTGTGTATTTGGTGGGATCAGCTTGGTGTCGTGTATTATGAATTGCTCAAACCGAATGAAACCATTACTGGGGCTCTCCACCGAACACAGTTGATGAGATTGAGCCGAGTACTCAAGGAAAAACGTGCCCGCTGCTACTCCAGACACGACAAAGTTATTCTTCTGCATGATAATGCTCGTCCACGTGTTGCGGCGCCGGTCAAAACCTACCTGGAAACACTCAATTGGGAAGTTTTACTTCACCCGCCGTATTCACCAGGCATTGCTCCTTCTGATTACTACCCGTTTCGATCGATGGCGCATGACCTTTCTGAGCAACACTTCATATCTTATGAAGATACAATAAATTGGGTCGATTTGTGGATAGCTTCAAAAGATGAAGCATTCTTCCGACGCGGTATCCGTATGCTGCCAGAAAGATGGGAAAAAGTAGTTGCTAGCGATGGACAATACTTCGAATAAAACATTAGGTACCGTTTTTTCACAATAAATGCCCAATTTTTTATGAAAAACGGCGGAAACTTATTTATACTCCTAATATGCTGCATATGATAAAGTCAGTTTTAGATCTACTAGTTAGTGAGCTACTCGCGGTTGCAATGGCATTAAAATGGCGCGAAAAGTCGGCAACGATGCGAATGCCAAGTCGGTATGATTTGCATAAAAAGCAATGTGCTAGGCTTGTCTTGAACGTGGGGACCAATTTGGCATAGCGGGCAACCATAGTTTGGTTTGGCCACGTGACATTGTTCGGGGAAAAAACGTATGCATTGTTGTACGAAGGTTGGCTGATCTGTTGTGCTTGTTCAGAATGTACATACACTCGCGTCGGAAAGTATGTTAACTCTTTCCAGTCGGAGCCATTTCAACCGGAAATCCAAAATATTTCTTCAGACTTATAGTGTTTCATTTGATATAACTTAGTGCGTTTTATACATTACGGAATTGAATTTTGCGACTCGCGCAACAGTTAACAGCTGTTAACAGTTTGTTGAATATAAGTAAGTTTGATAAAACTTATTTTGAAACGCGACATAATAATTTTTAGCGGCGTCTTGGAGTCACCACTCGACCGCAAAGGGTTAACACTTGTTCAAGTGATTCGAACCAATTTTAAAAACTTGATTCCATCTGAAAAAGTATTAACATACTTTCCGACGCGAGTGTATGCATGTTAACATCAACGGAGCAGTAAACTGTGAAGTAGCATGAGTAGGCTACGATTTTTTGTTATTATGATGAAGAAAATGATTAGGTGAAACACAAAGCTGTGTAAACTATATTAACTGTATGCACACAATTAGGGAGATATTTAAGAATTCTGCATTCTCATTTCATTCTTGTTTCCGACGACTGACTTGAAAAATTTTCAATTTACGTGAGATAAGTCCTTGTTTTTGAAGTTTAAGTGATAATCAAGAAAATATAAATCATGACAAAAAGCATATGATAGTTAGGTAATACACTATTAAAAGTTCTTTGTATATTTTCTTACATATGCTACGATTCTTGGCGAATCTTATGTAATTAGCGCGTATCTTTGATCACGCAGGTGCTACGAAATTAACAAGCTGACTTCCAGAATGGGCTCACATCCGCGAAAAAGATTTTGCACGTTCTGCCGAATAAATATTTAGTTAAGATAATTGTCCGAATAATTTCTTTTTAGATGGATATTTTCTTCGTGTAACGATAATTCGTTGTTTGTCATAAATAATAATTCTTTGTTCGAATCTAATTGCGTATTTGTGTCCATCGTAAAGACGAATTGTGAAATGTCTTCATAAATATTGATAACAAATGAATATTGGTCCGCTTATTTTTTGCTATAGAAGAATCATCAGAAAATGTTTCATCAATATCACTAACCTCTCCTTTTGAAGTTCCAAGGTAGCAGCTGGAACTGCAACCATTTAGCTGTCGCTCACTGTATAATCAAATTACTAGGTAGCACGTGAAACCGAAATAAAAGTGGAAAGAAATTCGGGCAAAATTGCTGAAAACACAAAGACGGTATTCGCGGAACAGCGCTAAGGTTTCGCAACACCGGCTGCATATTAGACACTCGTTACCTATCGTGATATTCTAAAAGCGGCGTGCGCGCAGAGGCCACGCGGCAAGATGAGCGACGCGGATGGAAAGAAAGACGTTTCCTCTTTTCGCCGAAACTTGCGAAAGGGACACGACACCGGGACAGCACACCGAACGTTTACGCACGAACAGGAAGTTGAGACGGTCAAGCGAGTGCATATTTTACGTGCTCTTTTCAAAGCTTTTTTAACGAGGACGAGCCGAAGCGAGAGGGGGAGGGGGGTGAGGGGACGATTCGAGTGTCGGGAGTGGAAGGAATCGAAGGATCGTGTCGGGCTCCGGAGATCCCTGTACATTGGCCAGTGCGCGCGGGCTGTTTCCTTGAATTCGAATACATAATGATTCCGGAAAGTTTTGTGCCTCGTGTACAGCACTCGTTTGTATCGCGATCTCTACCGCGAACGATGATAGGCTCTTGACAGACCTGTCCGTCTTGCACCGCACGGTCCCGTGGGTCGCTGACCCTCGTTTACCAACGTGGCTCGCACTGTGGTCGGTACCATGTGCTCCATGCAATTTTATTTAACTACATGACGCGCTACGGAGTGGCTGTGTCTAACTTTATTAAAACCCCGCGTTTGGAGCATTAATTTCACTACGAGCATCATTTAATTAAGGGGAGGTTCCGGTCTAGGACGTTAAAAGGAAGGTCGTTTTTAACATCTTTTTTTTTTATATCAACAGTACATAAGACGATATTATTTATTTTTTATATTTGTGATTTTATTACGTATTTTTGAGAATATAAGAAAAATTATGTAATTTGCTGTGTTGTGTAATTACTGAAAATGAACGTGCTTCAATCCATAGGGCATGTCGAAAATTCTCTTTGAAAGGAGGAATGTTTAGTTCCTCGATTGTAAATCAGAAACTGAACGTAAAATATATTCTTAAACTGCATGAAATTTCCGTAACAGCGAATCTATTCAAATATGAAAACTCCTTGTTTGTTCATCATTTTTTAATAGTTTAAATTCAGACATTTTTGTTAATTTACCACCATTTCACATTACTTAAAAATGAGTGAAGTCGGAGAATCTTGGGATATTATTGGATCATTGCCTTTGAGAAATCATTGCCTTGATTTCAACAGATTTCTCTTATAAGCAATGAGGGTACGAATACTTATGGGACTGACTGTACAAAAATACTATAAAACAAGTTTAAATTTCATGTCTGCGAGACTAGAATTAAGATAGCAATAACAATATAGGTACATATATAATAATAAATTGATTGATATACACTTACAATAATAAGTTTTCGGATACACATATACAATGATAAATTATCATTAAACCACAGGCAAGAAAGTTTTATTATATCGTGGTGTTAAGTCTAACATTAAGGGAATCTATTTTAACCATAAAGTGTTAAGAGTTACTGAAAACGCTCGATAAAGCATTCCAATTGGAGTTAGTCGATGTGACTTGCGGACAGTAGTATTGGTGCATATGAAATGTCAGATGTTTAAGTGAATATATGAAACTGTATATCTTTTTTCAAAAGTTGTTGTTTTAATCAAAATATGCCCCGTTTGCTTCGCTACACCTTTCTCAACGAGATTTCAATACAGAAATGCCTGTCTGAAACAAATTCTGATCTTTAGAATTAATAAACTCCGACATGGAATATTTCACAATTGACTATTTCACAATTGTCTTCATTTATATATTATTGAGCCCGTAAAACCTGTCCTAAATGTTTCAAATAGTGAAAGTCGGTTGGCGAAAGATCTATATTTTATGAAATTTTATATTTTACTTCATTTAATTTCGCAATTGTTTTGTACGACGTATGCGCAGTTTCTATGGGCTAAACAATATGTAAATGGAGACAGTCTGAAAAATTCCATCTTACAGTTTATTGATCCGAAATATCAGAATTTCTTGAAGACAGACATCTACGAATTAAACTCGCATTGGGAAAAGTGCATTGAAACAAATCGGGCACATTTTGATTAAATCAATAGCTTTTGAAAAAAGATATGCAGTTTTATGTACTCACTTAAAAGTCCGCTATTTCATATGCACCAACCTAATAATATGAAAAATTAGAACAAATCACGTCGATATCACAGGATCATCAATGCAAAAAGAACTCTCTTTCTCTCTCCTATGGAATCCAAGAGTAGAGTAATTTTTCCCATTAGTACCGAGTTTTTGGGGATGTGTCGCGCGTCACAAGCATCCGTTGTCAGAGAAACTCGGTCGGGGTTCAGGAATCATCTTCGGCGTGCACGCGCGTCCAAATTTTGACGGATCACCCTATAGACAGGGGAGCATGAAAAAGCACGTTGCTCTAGTGGGGTGGGGGCGTAAGTTGCCTAGCGACCAGCCCTGGAAACCCACCACCGTAGACCCCGCGTGGCGCACTCTGCACCACCATCACCACTGATTTCTTCGAAACACCTTCGGCCGCGTATTTTTAGTAATAACGAACAAATTCTAAATCCGTCGGGAGAACCGACCGCTCTTTGAAGAACTTTCTTCCGCCTCGTACTAAGCCTAGACCTACGGTGCCGGTTACTGTGGGGTGACCAATTACTGTGCGTTATGCCTTTATTTTTGGGCATAATCAACTTTGCATCGAAGAAGATACGTCAAGTTTTTTGTATTCTTCTATTCTATTTATGTGTGACTAAAAAACATTTAATACATCCGATTCGATAAGTATAAAGTTACTTATGTCAAGCGATTAATCACCAAACAGCGTCACTGGCCTAATACGAACCTAAGGCTCGATAAACAGGATCTGACCCCAGTTTCACCGCTCAGATATACTAAAAGATGTCCAAATGTTAAAGACACGTGATAATGTGTTAACTTTTGATTTAAAATGTGTTGCATTAATAAATGTATATATATAAAAGAAAAATATTATTTGCGTGTCTTCAATCGTTGTGCGTTATAAATTGCACGACACTTGAATCACACACCTTATTATATAAAGCAAGAAATAAAGAATTCCAGCGTGTCCGAATATTGATGAGAGTGACTGAGCAGATGTAAATAATTATTAACAACGATCGCGATCGATGAGCGAATATTAGCGAACCCATCTGTTTCTCTGGAGTCTGCGGTTCTATTCGCTTGCTAGTGAAAGTACTCCCTTGACAGGAACACAGTTTCGCCCATGAATCGATTTGATCCTTGAACCTCGATCCTTCAAAGGTTTCGAGGGACAGAAAGCAAATGGAAATGGCGACTCCGTGCGACCGCGCCGAATCTCGACGTTTTCAGGCGAGCGAACGTAGTAGGTGACGTAGGTGTTGCGTGAAATATCTGATTTTATAATGCCAATCTTGTTGATCGTTTTTGCGAAGATTGTTCTACGCCCGTGGGTGTGTCGCGTTACATTGCATCACGTGGAATTTGCTCTTTAAGGTTTGGCCTGTGCTTTTCATTTGAACAACAGAGCTGGGAGTTTGTGTTCAAAGGAAATTAACCAGTTAACAGTGGCGCCCTCATTTCAAAGTGCGCACAGTTTTGTGTCGCCAGAATCGAGCCACGACGAGTATATTCGTCAATCATAGAGCAAGTTGCGCTGGTAAGATATTGGATGAAAAAGATGGGTTTATTTTATAAAAATAATATTTACGCGCTTGAAATTCTTACGTTGCACTGTACTTATTTGATAAGAACCGCCGACACTTGGTAAGATATGCACTGACACACACTTTTTGGGGTCTGATACAGCAAGATGAAGATCAAGATCACCGAAAATTCAAAGTTGCTGCACTTCTCACGAGTTAGCTTTCTAGTTTATAAATCCACTTTTTCACTTTTGCCTTTGCCCCTTTTAGGTTAACATCTGAAAAAACGTTATCATCGCACATAAATAAATTCATTATGCGAACTGGTAAACTTTTTCAACCAGTGCATACGGGGACGCATGACATCATCTCAAACTGTTTATATTTTCTATTTGTTTGTTTTATTCCGGCATAGCCTCAAAATATTCTACACATCTTGAAATTTGAGAATATGTTTTGTTTTTCTCAAAAATTGCAATTCTAATAGCTAATGGTCACTGATTTATACGCATGACGAGTATACTCGACAATACACAAAATTTTGCCACTTCTCCATGACGAGTATACTCGTCAATCACAGTTAACTGGTTAAAAGATAAATTCTTACAATGAAAATCTTGAAAATTGAAGAGCAAAAGACGACTAAAGTGTGAAAAGGCGGTACTTTAGGAATTTGTCCAAGTGTCTATTGTAATAAGATTAAGAAATTAGCGATTCGTTGACCCAAATGCGTGCATTTGCAATCTGAATCGCTTGCGGACCCACGCTTTGTAACAATCATGTCGCCGGTCGAATACGAAGTGGTGAAATCTGGTGTTGCATGAATAACACGACATTATCGGGCCGTTGCTGTTTTAGATAGGGACAATAATAAATAATAATAAAGGTAATAAATAATGAAACGTTCAAAGTATAAAGCGGAAATGGGTGAAATATCGCTCGGGGATCTTTCGTGTAACTAATTTTGAGAGGCGTACGTGGGTTAAACCGGTTGTTAATTTTATCTCGCATGTCCGTGCCGATCATTCATCATTGAACATTTCTGTTCGGATTACACGAGCAATCTATTCCAATCTATTTCAAACGGAGCAAATAAAAATGCGCCCCGCGTTTGTCGCGGATTCGACGCAGGCGTAAAAGTGTCGTTAATGCTTTATCGTGGCACATAAAAATAGCGCAGCGTACGTAAAAGATTATATTTCCATGCAGTTTGTCTTTGCCCTCAAGCAAAACGGAATCCATTAAAATACCATCACCGACGATAGTACTTGAGGATCTGCACTACAGAAAAATTCGGCGGATGTAATACACGCGTTCTTAATACGATTAAGAACTATTGTTCGTTTATGACATTTCGATCATTTCGAATACTTTTCTTCATCTTCTCTTCGTCATTCGATTTTTGCGAGAGTCAGAAAAGGGAAGTGGTACAGTGAGTTTTCAATTTTCTTCTGTTGCAACGCATTTTTCATTAAAAAAATTTTAAATTGCAACGCTAGGAAAAGCGTGTTTACTCCTCTCGCGAACTTATTTCTTTTCAAGGTAATTCTATACAAAATTAGGTGCATTTATTGCGCATTAACTCGCATCTTTTATTGCTTCTTCTGCTTGTTGGTGTCCAACTATATTTTTAAAATACAATGCAGTAAGCTTACGAAAGAATGTATAATTACTATCGTATAGTGCATTCAATAGAAATCTAGATTTACTAGTTACATTAATAATCAAAGAGTTATCTTTAAAAGTTCTTTATATCTGACACGTTATTGCTTTCATATACGAGACCCTCGGAACATGACAATTTTAAAAAAGACCGCTAAAAGAAACCGTAGAGAAAAGTGATAGTTGAACAGTTGACGAAAAATAAATTACTCTAAACGGTCAAGCTGATTACGAAGAAAGTTATAACGCAAAATATTAACTTTAACGTACAGGCTGAACAATAGGTTTAACCCATTGCGGTCGAGTGGCGACTCTAAGGCGTCGCTAAAATTGATCATGCTATGTATCAAAATCATTTTTATCTTGTTTCTTTATATTTAGAAAATTGTTAAGAGCTGTTACATGTTGCACGGGTCACAAAATGCAATTCCATAATATATAAAATGCTCCAAGTTGTATAAAATGGCAATGCTGCAAGTCTAAATAAATAATCTTGGATTTCCACTTAAAATAGCTCCGACTGAAAAGGGTTAACATACAAAGTGTTACCGATGAACTTACAACGACTGTGCTGCTGTAGAAACAAATTTCATATGCACATATGGAAAAAGGCAAAAAGAAAATTAATTTTTTGCAAACGCCAAAACGTTTATTTTTAAGAACCCATTTTTAAGTCTGTGAATTTCGATACATTTAGTTTTTCCTTCGTCACGAAGAAGTGGAATTTTTTCCTTTATTTTTCAGTAGATTGTAAAACACTACATATCTCAATTTTTAAAGGTGTATCTACTTTTAATTATGATTTCAAAAAACTGAACCTCATACTAGACACTTTTACGTTATACTTACTTTCGCGAGTGAAATATTAGGTTGGTGAATTTGTGCATTAAAATCTTATTGGGAAGAGTATATCGAAGCAAATGGAGCATATTTTAATGAAATGAACAGCTTTTAGAAAAAGATATGCAATATATATATACACTTAAAATTCCGACATTTCATATGCACCAACCTAGCAGTTGTGTGGCCCGTTCGTTTGTGCCGAGGTCTAACTAGAGCAACGCATAAGCCTGTTACGTTCTCGATAATCGAAGGAGTGCAATTCGACCCGCATGGAACTGTTTGTACGGTCGATGCAGCGAGGGGATGCCTAGAGGTCCGCTTATCCATTCAACGATCCTGATGTTGACCCTGATCCTGGCAAAGGGACGAGGAGGAGAGGCTGGATCCTGGAATGCCGTGCCTAGCTCCAGGCTGCACCGTCTCCTACTCTTTCCCCCTCTACGGTCTCTCTCTCTCTCTCCCCCTCTCTCGCTCTTTCTATCTTTCTTTCTCTCTATCCTCTCGTTCTCCTTCTCGCTCTCCATCCGTCTCTTTCACTTTCGTTTTATTTACCCAATTCTCCCTACCACTCTCTCTCTCTCTCTCCCTCTCTCCTCCACTGCCCCTCTCCCAAACCGTTGTTCCCACCTCTTCACCCTTTCTCCGCATCTGTATTTAACATGCTTCTATCCTTCCCTTTTCCATCCGTTTCCTATCCTCGTCCTTTTAACTTCTCGCCTCGCGACCCTCTTCCACCGTTTTCCTCTTTCCCCATTACTTTCCTCACCTTTTTTCTGTCATTAACTTCGGGCCGTTGTTCCTCTCTTTAGCATCTTCCTGTTACGCCGCAGGAAATTTTCTTTCGACGGATTCTTTTTCTTGCCCGCCTCCCGTCCGCGTCCCTTTAACTGTCCGGCTTCGACTCCCTTCCATCATATCTCTCTTTCCCCATTACATCCCCCAAGATTTTTCTGTCATAAACTTCATCCGGCGCTCGTTCTCTCTCTCTCTCTCTCGGCATCCTCCCGCTGGACCATAGACAGTTTCTTTCATCTTGTTCACCCATATTTTTATCGTCGCATCAGCATTTATAATATCGCTGAGTAATTATGCTCTGTATTGCCTTGTTTCTTACGCGTCGATCTCGCAGAGCCGGCCAGCATTTTATTCGCAGGACTCGATAAGAGATAAAGACTAACGAATCAAATGTTATTCGATGCTATCGAATAAATATTTATCCGAATGAATCGTTATTCGAATAAGAATTTATTTATACAGGAATTCGTGCGGCAAATAATTGATTTAATAATTCTTTCGCGTGGATACAAAATGAGAGAGCCCCCCCTCTCAGGTAGACTTAACCTGTTATTTGCTTACGACGTGTATATACGTCACAAGGGAACGGCAATTTTACATCTTATAATGAAAATATTTCTCCTACGATTTATGTCGAAATGCTTATGGTAACATAGTCGTACTTTCGCACGATTCAGGATATTTTTGGAACAATTTTCAAAAAGATTACACAGAGTATGATCGATAAAATCGCGTAACAAAATTTTTCTTCAAAATAAATTGACGCAGCTAAGTGGTTAAAACTCGTTTGACGAAGTTTGATAAAGTTTCGGAAAGAAATTGCAAGAATTCTAAAAAGCCTGATAAATGACAAATTCGAAAAGGGAGAAGAAATAAGAAATGGAATTGTTGTTTAATAAAAATATTAGGAAATCTTTCCAAAAATAGCCACCAACGATATATCCTTGTTCGGTACTAAGAGGGTCAACCCTTTGCACTCGAGGCCATTTTAGCTCTAAATCTAAAATAATTCTTCTGTCTTATAGTATTTTCATTTTGAGCGACGAAGTGTATTTTATATATATATATATATACCAAATTAATTCTCGTGATTCATACTAATAGTGGCATATTTAACAATTTTTCTAAAATTAAACATTGTTGCTATAAAAAGTATTTTAAAGGGGGAAAGAACAATATTAGTGGTGCCTGAGAGTCACCATTCGAGTGGAAAGTGTTAAGCGTTCATTCACTGGGATAGGTTTTCGAACCGTTAACTAACTCGACTTGTTCGCAAGTGCTGAACACCGTCTCGAAAAGAAAAATGAGCACCCCTGATCGAGACACGATCCATGACCGAGATGCTTCGTAAACGAACGAGACAGCGAGAGAGATAGACAGCGACGAGGATAGCGAAGAAAAAAAAGGACAAGTGCGAAGGAGGGAGGTAGGGAATAGGGTCGAATAATCGGTTCGAAAGGAAGGAAGAATGGTGTCTCGGTTGGTAGGTAGTAGAGTGGCCTGCCTTCCTCAACGTCCTCTTCGCCCGAAGCGGGTCCAACGGGTGGGGATATGGGGGCCCTGCGGTCCCTGCGGTCCCTACGGACCTAGTTAGGCTCTCCGGGCTCAAAGATCGACCACTCCAACTGCATATTTCGTTCTCGCCGGTGGCGGGCCGTGTATTTCCGATTGCTCGCCACACGCTCCGCTTTATCCGCGGGGAAAAATCGTTCATCGGACCGAGCGTTTCTCCATTATCGAGTCGAAATGCCATTTGTCTTTTTTCTCATACAACTAACCAGTGTCCAGCGCAGACGGTCCACATTCACTCGGAACAATTATGCGTCGAATTTCGTGCGTTATATCATGAACGGTGTTTCTTCCTTGTCATTGTCTCGCCCACACTTTAGACCCGGATCGCAAGGTTTTCTGACGTCGTCGGTGCTCCGTTGTCTCTTCTAGTGGATGAGAGTGTGGCAAACCTCCAGATTTTTATCGGGTCTACCGGGAAAATTCTGGAAATCCGAACGTGGTACGAGATTGTTTGTTCAGCCACGCTCAACATTTTTTTTTTCTCCGTCTGGAACACAAGAATGTATCTGGGTTTCTGAAGCATTTTCGGAGCACGGTGTTGTCGAATTCAACTCTCAAGTTCAAACCACGAGCAACGAAAATTGCTGGCAGTAACCTAAATTAACCACCTCGGTGGAAATGACGGGAAAAACCATACGAACTTCTTCTAACCATTCAAATAAAATTATTATGATAGTTACACGTTCTTTTGCTTTTAATTCTATATAAAATTGTGTAATAGTTCTAATGAATCATTAGAAAATAGACAAGATCGAAAAGGAATATAAGTGGTTCGTTAATTTTGTCTACGATAATTTCAATTATGTTCAGAATTGTTTTCTTAATTTCATTGTAACTTAACCCGCTTAGCACCGAACGACAATATATCGTCGTTTGGTGCACTTGCCAAAAATACCAACGACGATATATCGTTGCGCCTCCGTTGATACCTTATTATACTCATCACAAGAGATCTTGTGTTTCAAAATAATTTTATAAAACGTTAAAATGGTTCAAATTCGATGCAACACGAGCGACAAAATGTTTATTTGAGTTAACTTTTTGTTATATCTTATGCTGATTAGTGCCGAGGGTCTGTATATGTTAGAGTGATGAGGTATTAGGTTGGTAAGAAAATAATGTCGGTTTCCAAACTATATCTTTCAATCGACATATCACAAATCGGGATAAGTTTTTTTAATTAAAATAAGATCCATTACAATCTCCACATTTTTGCCAATAAATTGACAGTTTGTTAATTCCAATAGCGTAAAATTCTGTTGTTCTGGAATTGATAAATTCTTCGAACGAATGTTACACGAACTTGCTTGGTATCCATTACGAAGTCAATAACTTCAAGTGAGCACAAATTAACAGTGCAAACAAAAGCATACCTATCAGCATGCAGCAGGACATCTGCATTGTAAGATGACAGTGGAAGGTAAATAGAAAAAAATGAATTGTTATCCCAAAACATGCGTCAAAGTTCGAAAGTTCGAAAACCGACTTTAATTTCTTAGCAACCTAATAAAAACGGGACACGGGATATCCCTCGGATATCCGTCGACACAGGATGGTTTCTCTGATACCAGTTATTCCATTGCAAGTGATTGAAAAATGCAATTCCTATACATCATACTACATGATATATATAAAGCTATGACCAAACGATGTTTTTTTTTATGTGCAATTACGGTATGAAAAAGAGAAATCACTTTGTACGATTTTCATGATGTCTTATATTTATGTTATTCTTATGATTTTCAGCAAATATCGAAACACAATTGGCATCGTTTTATTCTCCATTTATTTCGCAATATGCTGCTTTTTCAATTTTGTAAATATCATCCCTACTTTGGTTTTCACGAGCATTTTCACAGACCTCTGGAAATTCGTCGATTCGGCCTGGTATTCTTCGCTTAGGTACGCTCCTTTCGCTCGCTGCTAAAAGGGTTAAAACGGATATTTTCAAACATCTATTCAATATTGGAATTACTTTATTAACTTGAAACTATTTTAGTTCCATTCTGTGACAACTCCTCGCATAGAGTTACACTAAATGAAATTGTCTACGCACGCGCGTTTCTTTGCAAATAAATCGCAAGACATGGAGTTAACAACGTAGACGGTGGTAGGGCAAGGGCTGCAGGTAGAAATTGTCTTCTTGATTACTAGAAGCGCGCTATAGTTCAACTGGCAAGAGAATCGCGTGCCAGGAAGTTCCATTAAAATGAAAATCTGTTCCCGGCCGCGGTACAAGGGGATGGATGAGCCGATGGATGTCGCGTTTTTCTTCTTAATTTACCGTTTTACTTTACCCCCGTCTACAAAGCAGCATACCAGCTGGCCTCGAATCGCCAATTGGAGTGGCGTAACGTAATCGTGATATACAATCGATGGAGATGGGCCTGTTCCAATTTAACGGTGTGTTCCCGCGTTAAATATAACGAGAGGAACGGTTTACGTGCACGGCCACTACAGCCAGAGTCAATTGAATAACGAGACTAATTAGTGTCCCGCTCGCGCGGCTGGATGAAAGGTAAATTTTGGTCGGGGCGCGACGATGGCAACGGCGGCGTCGACGCGCATTCATCGTTATTTGTACGTTTGTACTTTGCATAAATTTCCCGATTGTTTCCTACCCATTCAATCCGGTATAATTTATCGAACGGGAGAGGAATGGAGGATTTGGAACTGGTAGAGGCGGGCTCAAGTACTTAAATGCGGTGTCTGCCGCTAGAACCTGTCCATTTATACGATTCGGTAAAATTATATCGCTCGGAACCTGTAGCGAAATTATGTGTCCGACATCGAAAAACTGCCGATTGGAATCGCGTACTTTCTAGGTGATTTGTTTCCGGATATCTGTGGTCTTAGAGGATGCAATTTTCAAATTTCAATGCGATCGGCATGATTTTTAGGAAAAAATCTTTGGGGTACAGGGTAAACTTTATCAGTGAATTGAAATGTATGCCTATTAATAGAATTTTCAATGACCGAACTGTGTCTAAGAAAAATTTTGTAAGAAATTACCAATTGTTGGTTTCCGATTTTGAAAAATAAATTTAAATATACCCGGCTAGGTTCTCAAAATAGAAGTCCACTAATTACGTTCGCAACATTTTGCTTAAATAATTTAAGTTCTGTTCTATTCCATTCCATTACTATAATATTTTGCGTTGGCTATTACAATTTATAGGTGTACCAGATACAATCGCAAACCACGCTTATATGTTCCAATCTCAATCGCAACAACAATCCAGAAGTGCTCTACGTTCTACACCTGCTCTCATACCCTCCATCTCTCACAGTTATACCTTCAACTCTATAAGCCGATACATTTAATATAACATACATATTCAATACGGCGAAACAAAAAAGCAATCTCCCTGACCGGTTCCCTTGTGCTTAGAAGATTTCCAATATCCCTTTCATAGCGCTCCTACCACCCCGAAAATTTAGCCGACCAACAGGTTCGAGCTGACTCGGATCCACGAGTCCATCGAGAACTTGATCCCATCCCTACCAAACGGCGTTCGGAATTTATCGAACGAGCACGAACCAGAATAAGTCGTGTGCACCGTCTCCGATTCTCTCCCCGGTTGTCCCGGGGTCTCTTGTTCAAGTCGCGGCACGATAAACCCCGCAGATAAACCGGCCGAAGGCACGCGAAGAGAAAACGCGCGCGCGCGCGCGCGCGAGCGCGGATAGAGAGACGGAAGAAAAGGAGAAAGGGACGTCATCGCCGCCGGTTAGTCCCGCGTTTGTCCTAACTAACAATCGACTGTCCGTCGACTCGAGCGGACCGTTACCAGCGGAGCCATCGCTAACGTAGCGAACGCAACAAGCGCATGGACGCTGAGCGCGAGCCGAGCCGAGCCGGGCCGAGTCCGAGCCGCTCGTTTTCCCTTCGCTGATCACGTACCGATCCTCGTGACCACCGGCTCTCTTGCCCAACATTGCGATCGTCGGAATCTAATAAGAGCCCCTGGTGTACCCGGGGTTTCTGCAGCCCGGCCTCCGGATGTTTCGAATTAGGGATTCGCCGGGAATTCCGAACAGCTCCGAACGGCTTACTTACCCGCGAGCATACTTGCCACGTAACTTGCGAGTCGCCAGGATTACGCTGGTCAACGCGAATTCTGCCCTGAAAACCGCTCGAAACTTTTCAAACGCTGGAGGACCCTTAACCCTTTAGCAAAGACAGATTTTGAAACAGACCGTGTATACAGCACGCGATAGTACAGTAAATCGCTAGTTGTACTATGGACGGCAAGTGTATGTTTTTTTAGGTTTTCATTGTAATAATCGAAACTCTGTGAACCACATCACGCACGTTCATTGATAATAATTGCTGATCAGATTTGCAGTCGCTCATAGGCATCTTTGTGCCAACAGTAAATATTGGAAATAAATTTTCGCAGCGAAAAATTGGGGATTAAATAAATTGATACCGCGTGATTCTATACTCTGTTTAAACAGTTTTAGATTGCATAGAAAAAAGGAAGTATGTATAGCGATGTAGGAAATTGAGGTGGGCTGATTTCAGATCGCCAGGTGTTTCATGAAACATTTGTACTATTGGTAAATGTTGTTTGCGCGCGTGTGCAGTACTTGTTACAGTAACATTATAAAGAAGGAATACTAATTACTAAATTCTAATGAGCAGCAATGCTCTGGTACGTATTGTTTCCGAGATGCGAGTAAACTGAATTCGTTTAGACTTTGTAAAGTTTGTATTGGGTTGGCAATTAAGTGAGTGCGGATTTTGTTAATAGATGGTCTCAGCACATTTTTTTCTTTCATCAGCGTGTCCAAAGTAATTAAGTTATATTGTTTTCTTACTGTCTGGACTTTCATCTTCAATTTTGTAAGAAAATTGTATCGCTTAATTATTTAGTTCAGTTTTTATCATTGTTTGAAAATGGAAGGTCAAGGTACGCGTTTCAGACATATTTTATGTTATATACAGTATACAGTATACAGTATATACAGTATACAGTATATACAGTATATTAAAATGAAGCCTTGAAAGAGAGGCAGCGCCAAAATTGATTTGTTTAATTGAATAAACATATTTTGAAGTAAAATAATCGAATTTTCCTTCTCATTTTAAATCCGCAATTACTTAGTTGCCAACCCAATATTATAAAATTTTCTAAGAACCTATAAACTTTGTGAAATCATAAAATAAGCGACCGGTTATATTGATCGTAGTAGGTCTGGTGTCGAAGTTGAGAATTTGTCTTTAACGCGTTAAATGCTGAATATTGACCCCAAAATTTACCCACAACGCGAAAGGCATTTAATTAATGAAATTGAAACTAGAGTAAATTCCCAATTATCCAGCATACTCGGGATCGTGGAAATGCCGGAAAATAAAATACGCAGGATACGTGCACTCTATGTACCTCCATATAAAACGAGGAATCATTAACTATACGGGAATATAGTAATGCAATTTATTAATAAAGAATAAAATATGTGAAGAAATATATAAAACATAAAATACATATCTATAAATACCTAATACTACTACAGTACTACAGGATGGTTTTTTAAACAATATCCGTATGTGGATTTGTTTCATATTTGACTCTTTATTAAAAAATTCATCTCAAAGGATACGTAAGTTCATTATTTTCGTAATATTATAGTATTTACTGTCCTCAGCAAACGAATTTATTCAATGTATCGCCAGCTTCGTGCCAAGTGATATTAGTTATGTTACGTTCGCCTACGTCGCTGTTCATTTTTTCGTGGTTCTAATTACGAAGTTGGAAATCCTGGTGGCAAACAAATATTCGAGGTAAATATATCGGTTTCTTGGACGTTCCGGATAATCGGAACTCTATTACCTGAACTCTTTTGAATTCTAAAGAACATAGTAACATTCCGTTGAACCGATTATATGAAAATCAAATTTAATTCCAAAAGGTAGTTATTAGAATTATAAATTGATTATGGGAATAATTAATTATTTCACACTATGAGAACTTTAACTGGAACTTTTATTAATTAAAGAAAGTTATGTATTACGTCCTTTCTATTCGAGATATTTCAGGTAACTAACACGAATCAATTCAATAAAAACAATAACGATCGGAAGAGACCAAATAAACCATCGCATGCCTTCGCAACTTAAACATATCCGGTGGTAAATAAATAAACCGTCCATTTGATTGATTTTTGCATTCAACTCATTTGTTGAAATTCAACAGTGGTTAAAAATAAGCGTCACCCGTTTGCGACCGACACGGTACTCGACGTGTTAAATGTGTTCGATTTAGTGCGAAGGAGCTTCTGCAGATGGGGATGGGTGAACCGGTTTCCTGTAAATCTTGGAAAAGCTGGTTATTCGAAGCTAGAGTTTCCGTGTAAACCTTATTGCTCACCTGTGCCTTAAGAGCACGAGGAGGAAGAGCCAGGAAAAGTCTCGATCCATCCGTGGGGAAGGGGCAAGCCTCCGCCGCGATCGATTTTGTTCCGGCTGCGTGACTCATCCGTACGAATGGAGGTTCTTCCTTGTAAGAAGGAACCTTTCCTATCCAAGGTCTTGTCTAACCGCAACAGCAGGAGAGGAAAAGGGGGAAATCTTCTCATCGCGACCGTATACACGCTGCCGGCTCGTAGCATTTACTTGTAGGATTGTTCGCCGCGCGGCTCCGGGGACAAAGATTTTCTCGAGAGCATGCACAGCTTGTACTTGTATCAGGGGATGCGATTTTTGTGCATCAGCCTCCACGAGCTGCCGCCAATTTTTCTTCGTTCCCGCATCCTTCGAGATTCGAAGTCATGGACCAATTTATTAACCCTTTGCAGTCGGAGCCATTTTAAGTGGAAATCCAAGATATTTGTTTAAACTTGTAACGTTGCCATTTTATATAACTTGGAGCATTTTATATTAGGTTGTCCCACAAGTTTCTTCCGCGCTACGCTATGAGTGACTCCAAGTGGCTATATTTGTGGCTATAAAGTGGCTATATGAAGGCTTATCTCTTAGCCGTTTATGGCATCGGTTTCAGTCGTCCGAGACCTCTTTCAAAGTACGTTTCGTTGGTGACAAAGTCTCTTTTCAAATTTTTTCTGCACCGTTCAATATGGAGAGCCAAAAGAAGCATTTGCGGCATGTTATGCTTCATTACTTTAAAAAAGGCAATAGTGCACAGGACACTGCAGCCGAGATTTGCACCGTTTACGAGAGTGGTACTATGACTATTAGTACCGTCCGCAATCGGTTTAAAAAATTTAGAGCTGGCAATTTCGAGTTGAAAAATGAAGACCGCAGCGGCCACCCAGCAACGACGGATACGGACATTATCGAGACTGTGCTCACTGAAAATCCGCGATATAGTGTGCGCGAGATAGTGGATGCCACTAATATTCCCAAGACATCGGTACATAATCATTTAATCAAGATTGGATAATATGAAGTTTGGGTTCCACACCTATTGACGGGGGTCGGTCTTATGAACGCGTCTCTACGTGCGATTTGCTTCTTCAGCGACATGAAAGGGATCCTTTCTTAAAGAGGCTTGTCACTGGAAACGAGACTTGGATTTTACACCAAAATGTGCATCGAAAACGAACTTGGTCTAAGGAAAATAGTCCTTCAACTGTTGCGAAGCCTAGACTTCATCCGAAGAAGGTTCTTTTGTGCATTTGGTGGGACTGGAAAGGTGTAGTGTACTACGAACACCTTCCTCAAGGTGATACGATCAATGCTGACAAATATTGCAATCAACTGGATCAATTAAAAAGCTGCCATAGCAGAAAAACGGGCAGAATTGGCGAACCGACGAGGCGTCGTTTTCCATCGCGACAACGCAAGACCGCATGTTGCGTTGGCCGTAATGCAATAATTATTACAGTTTGATTGGGACGTTCTACCTCATCCTCCCTACTTCCAATACCTCGCTCCAGCCGATTATCACTTGTTCCTTTCTTTAAAATGTTCTCTCAGTGGGAAATCTTTCAAATCCGTAAGCGAAATAAAAACGCACCTAGATGAATATTTTGCAAATAAACTTCAACAATTTTGGAAAGAGAGCATAATGAGGCTTCTTGAGAGATGGAAGAAGGTTATAGAACAGAACGGTTCATATATAACATAATAAATTCACCTTAAGCAACAAATATCGTGTATTGATTTCGCATTGAAAAAAGGGAAGAAACTTATGGGACACCCTAATATATTATGGAATTGCATTTTGTGACTCGTGCAACAGTTAGCAGCTCTTAACAATTTTCTAAATGTACATGAGTATGATAAAAATTATTTTGAAACGTGGCACGATCATTTTTAGCGGCGCCTTAAAGTCGCCACTCGACCGCAAAGAGTTAATATCTCCCGATTTCATTTAATTTTTGACTGACAAATTTTGACAAACGCCAAATGCCCTGCAGGAACAATAAAGCGAACCCGGCTCGGCACGGAACGTGTTAAAATCGTGTGGATATCACGAGCGACAGGATTTACGGAGGATGCTTACAGCTGAGACGAATCGCGACCGAGGTTCCGCGAGCCGAATGATTAAAAAACAAAGCACGGGCAAGGCACGCGAGACGTGACGGAAGCAGCGAAAGTGGGAAAAAATGAGAAAAAAGAAACGGCGAGTTGGAGAACGCGTGTTTCGGAGAATCGGGCGAGCTTGACGAGGGGCACACGGCGGAGAGGAGACGGAAGGAAAAAGAAGAGGCAACTGTTGGCCTGGTAGGAGAATGGCGGTATGAAAATTACAGAATCCCCCAGATGCTCAATTAGCGGGTAACAGTATCCAGAGGGGTAGCACTTCCGAGGCCGGTGGTCGTGGCTCGCGACTCGTGGCAGTAGAGTCTGCCGGATCGCAACCTTGGGGGGGACGCAAACCTCGGGGCGATGGACAGCAATTGCGCGAACGAGCACGCGTGTGCGCCGCGAAATCGCTCGGGTCGACCCGGCCCGGGAGATGGTCGATGCTGCAGGGGGTGGAAAATCCGAGGTAGCGAGGATGTCGACGTCGTTAGGTACGCTCCGAACGGCACGCTTATGATAACATTTACCGCCGTAGGGCACGCTGAATTTCTATAAGAGCTTTCAAACTCCAACTCGACTGGTTCTTCTGCGATGGTAAAAAAAAACCTTCATTTTTCGATCTTTTACCAGCAGGTTCTACAACTTCGAAATTAGCTCCATTGCAGAATATTTAATTTTCTTCGTAATTTTTGCATACCATTAAACTCTATACTCGAACGGCGACTTTTTGACAAAATCTACACTGATACGAATACATACTTTTAACGTACTACGAGGAGTAAAATCAATATATTTTTGTTATTAGTTAATCAATTTTGTTATAATTTGGAATAAATAAACTTTATACATGTGTTCATTCATAATGAAAAGTTTATTGCACAATTTTACATGCCTTCCTTGATTTCAACAAAATTCTTTTATAAGCAATGAGGGTACGAATACTTATGAGACTGACTGTAGATATGACTATTAACCTCTTAGGCACGATGTTCCATTATAGTGGCTTTCGCGGATGTTTCGTGTTTTACTCAATTGTATTATTAATTATTAAAGTAAATTTAGTTATGAAAAATTTCATTCTAAGAGGTTAAGACTCGGTCAGATTTTTGGTGAAAGAAAATTGCGACATCATAAATTGAAAAATGAAGAAACTAATATTAAGATCTAAAAATAGCAACTTAAAGGAATTGTTTTAAGTAGATATTAATGCTCACATTGAGAAATTATAATTTTTTTGTTACAAAGTGTTGTATTGCAATAAGAAATATTCAAGTTTGAAACGGAATAGATTCTTGTTGCTATTATAGCGTTTTAATATGCGAACATTACAGAGTCGTTACACTATAGTATTGTATTGCATCTCAAGTTTCGATCAGTGAATCATAACGTTCCTATGAGAAATTCGGCGCGACTGAAAACGTGATCGGGCATCGACTTGTGACACAGTTACAATTTAAAATGACGGTCGACGCTGACCACAATGTAATGAGCTGTAACTTTCTACAACTAAGCCTAATGGATCAATTATGCCGTGCGTACCGTATCATTTAGTTCTTTCGAACGTGGTATCGTTAAACTTTTTTTTCGACGCGATCCTCGCGTTCTATTCGTTGTGTAATTCCAGTCGGAGCGGACGTCGCGCCACCGTTCGAGACAATCGGAAACGCGCGATCGCGATCGCGAACTACGAATAATTCACTTCTTCGATTCTAGGTTAATCGGGTAAAAGTGGCGGTAATGAAGTTCGCAGGTGTAAAGAGAAAGCGCAATCAGTCTGGCGTAACAGCGACGAACGACGCGTGTTGTCAAGGGTCACTTTTACTCGGTCGTGCGAGAAAAAACCTTGGGAAGTTGAGGGATGATCGGACTAACTCACTTCATTTTCCTACCCGATCACTTTTCCATAATTCCCTCCGTGATGCATACGCATGTTTTGTGCGGCGTTACGAGGTGACTTTGGACAAAAACGTTCGATTTTTGTGAGAGCTTCGTAAACTCTATTCGAATGAAATTATTCCGTGGTTTTCATATTGTTATTAAATTCATATACGTAGTGAGAATAATTATACATCGAATGCAACTTTTATATCGTAAATCACATTTAAAAAAAAACTTCAAAAATCATCATATTTGTATATTCTTATATTAGAAATAATAGAAAATAGAAATAAAAAGATATAATTATTTTTTGGTTTTCGTTCAGATATTCGTGAAAATGTAAACGTTATCTTGATTCTATAATTATGTAGACTATTGTATTCTCTTTAAAAATGAAATTGTTACAGTGTACTGTTTATTGCTAATAAATGTAGTATTATCATTAGTTTGATGCAAAGAATACGCAGTTCTCCCAGGTTACACATTCACAGCCTTTGTCAGACTGTACTTATTTAATAAACATAATTATGGAAACAAATGTCGATATTATGAACTCGGTAATTATAGAAATTATAACTCTGAAGCAAGAGAAGTCTGAAAGAAATTATTCTCGTCATTTTCTTAATTTCCTCGGTACTATCAATTTATTTTATTTATTTATTTATTTACTATATTTATTGAAATACCGGCTCTAAAACCAATATAACATTCAATTAAAAACTTCACATCGACACGACACTCCTGTATCCTACTATGAGTCTGTGAAGTATGAAGTTCGTACATGCTGTGAATGCCTCGCGGACGGTAGTCAGCAAAATGGCGGCCGAGCCGCTTGCTTGGCGTATCGCCGGCTCGTTCGAAGTGTATTCTCGAGCTCGATTCAATCACGGTTTCCTAACCTTGGGACGACAAATTACGTTCGCCGCGATGTAGTTCCGATTGAGCCGTGCCGGACGTGACGGACACTGGTATGCGCCAACCGCGTTAATTAAATGCAAATTGTACCGTGTAACATGGCCGGCGTGACCCCCCGATCCACGAGCAGCACTTTCGCGTCGCGTCGTCTCGGCCATGAACGGTTCTGTTACAATCTTATCATTACGGAACCGATGGATCCAGCTAGATCCCTCCTTTATGTTCTTTCGGCGATGCGTCGTCTCTCGAGGATTGCCAGCCGTTTACATAGTTGCTTGACTATGCTGCATAGGTCTGCGCAGAAATGCTCACGGCTTTGTTCCTTCGAAAGTCGACATTCTCGATTTCTCCGCTTGCGTGATCTATTCAAATCAACACTGCTACTACCGCTACTATCAATAATAATGATAGTAATGACAATAACAATAATAACATTTTCAGAGACAGTCGTAACACTTTACCGACCGGTCATTCGGTCAGAAAAATTTATTTCAACGTTAAATTTTCGTTTCTATTTTGATTTCATTTATCTTATTAATCGCGACAGATATTTAATATTTAAAAAGTTATAGAATAATATTGGAGCTAAGCGTAGTACAATCTAATGCAGTTACCTCAATAATAAATACAAAATTAATGGTTACTGTGACAACCGATTCACAGGCTACCGGTGGGGGAAAGGCCAATTTATGGGCTACCGGTCGGTAAAGTGTTAATTGGTTTTTAGTTATTATAAAACTTCTTTCGTAAAAGCTTATAAAGATGTTTATCTCTAGGTTTACAGAGCTTTGAAAGAAACTATTTTATATTGTTATTGTATATAAAAGTAGGCCTAGTATCCTTATTCGGATTTATAGCGATTTATATTGTAATATCTGTGGCAAGTATGAAATTTAATAAATCCCTGAGGAACATGTCTTCGCAACTTCAATGATCGTAACTTGTAAGGTTTGTGAAACTAGTTTTGAATTTAACAGGCAATATAGAGTAGAGGTTTACGGTATAAATTCTACCAGGATATAAAACTTATTATTTGGTTCATATAAATTCTGTACGCTCATGTGCTATTCATACTTGTCGTCGTCACGAGAATGTCTCGCTGTATGTTCATTAATATTCCCTTTGTCAGCTAATTGGTGAATTTTGCAAGCAATTCCTGCCCCTTTATGCGCTGTTTCGAACGTATTCACTAAAAAACCATTCGAATTCGGCTTTCATATATCCATATTTACCACGACAGCATAATACAAGCATAGCAACGACACAACGAAAACAAAACCGTCGGTACAAATCAATGGGGCAAACTTTGCCCCCTAAAACAATGTCGATGCTCAAAAGAACATATTTAAATGCAGATTTAATAGAACAATGAAGTAGTATGCGGCAATGGTTGCATTAAAGAAAGCCGAAGTCATAATTTGCGCGGGGTCCAGGTACACCATATAATAAGCTTGATTCGTTCTCGTCGCATAGCCGCAGGAAAGTGTCACCGTTCCTATTAATCGAATCTGTTGATTGTTCAGAAACTTGCAAGAGCGAAAAGGCGTGGTGCGGGAACAGATAAAATAAAACGCATCGATATCGAGGCGCAATCGTCCTTTCCATCGAACCGATTGGATTTTAGAGAAACACGGGAAAACGGAAAGAGCGTGATCGTTCGATCGATTTTCTGATTTCTGGTGAGTCAACATTATTTATCGAATTATAAACGCCTGAGATGAAGCCCGGCGGGAGATCTTACGTCTCCCTTTCTGTTGTCAGCGTAGTTTCTTACCGAGCAATATAGTAGTTTCTTATTTTTTTCATTTTTTTTTTTGGCTATCGCCTGCTCTCGCAAACGATACGGTTCGATACGCTTTTCGTTCGTTCGAGGGTTCGTCGGAGATGTAGCAGCTTGTCTTCTGTGTACGCTAACGCAATTTTGTTTTGCACGATTTGCACGATAGTTTGTGATAGACGTGTGCTCTCTGTACGTCTCGATGTGCTGCTTTACTATTTCCAGAGATTTTGCTATCCTGCACAGAGCGCGTCGGAATTCGCGGCACAACCGATCAGTGAGTGATTCTGCGTAAGAAAGTAAGAAACAAACTTGGTATAACATATTTTTATCCGGGTCTCAGTTTTAAAGAAAATCGATCTTAAAGTTTGTTCATTTTTGTGAAGGATTGATTACTATTGGAAATGGGCGTTTAAATATATTTAAACTAATGTATAGTTTTCAAAAGAAACTTTATTCTACGGCGCGTGAGGGAGCTCTTTTCTCTACAGATGGCTTACATGTATATTTTCCTATCTTAACCAGTTAACTGTGGCGCCCTCGTTTAAAAGTGCGCACAGTTTTGTGTTGCCAGAATCGAGCCACGACGAATATATTCGTCAATCACAGAGTAAGTTGCGCTGGTAAGATATTGGATGAAAAAGATGGGTTTATTTTATAAAATTGAAAATTTTATTACTAATATTTACTTCTTTGGTTAACATAAGCACTGTTTGGGGTTTGATACAGCAAGATGAAGATCAAGATCGCCGAAAATTCAAAGTTGCTGCTCTTCTGACGAGTTAGCTTTCTAGTTTATAAATCCACTTTTTGACTTTTGCCTTTGCCCCTTTTAGGTTAACATCTGAAAAACGTTATCATCGCACATAAATAAATTCATTACGCGAACTGGTAAACTTTTTCAACCAGTGCATACGGGGACGGATGACATCATCTCAAACTGTTTATATTTTCTATTTGTTTGTTTTATTCCGGCATAGCCTCAAAATATTCTACACATCTTGAAATTTGAGAATATGTTTTGTTTTTCTCAAAAATTGCAATTGAAATAGCTAATAGTCACTGATTTATACGCATGACGAGTATACTCGTCAATACGCAAAATTTTGCCACTTCTCCACGACGAGTATACTCGTCAATCACAGTTAACTGGTTAATTTCCATCGTTTCTAAGAACATTGATTTGTTTTTGCTCATGCACAAATATCGAATTGTGGGTGACACGTAATATTCCAATAGTAACCGTCTATTCTTCTACTGCAGTTGCCACCATCGAAGGTAGTATTTACAAACTTTAATTTTTACGACGTATGTATGTAGTAAATAGAATATTCTATTGGCAACGTTCATAAAGACCATCTCGGACGGAGGAGGAATTAAATCCTTTACCAAGGTGGACAAACTTTGATGTTGATTTTCTCGAAAACGGAGACCCAGATAAAAAAAAGCTTAAACCCTTGTTTCATAATTTTATACGTAGAATCACATCCTGTACCACCCTGTATAGTTCTTCGCCGAATAATCTGTTATCGAACCTGAAGCACATTTTTTCTTTAAATAATTCTAATAAATTGAAAGTAATCTATGTTATGTATTTGATGAATGTATTTCTGACACAAAAATACAAAATCTAGGGATCACAAATACAGGAATAATTGCGAAATAAGACGTCGTGTTATTTGAAATAATATCATTTCGAATGTATCCAGATCCTCCGGCTACGAATAATGACAGTTTTACAATCGACCACAAAGAAAGAACAATATGAATCCGTGAGACGGCATCGAAATACCGTACTCCTTGAACACGTTGAAGACAGTAAAATAACCGGTCGGATCGTTTCCTCGATGGGAGGAAGCACACGGAGAATTTCCCGTCCCGTTTTCAGACGACGACTGTTTCGAGTCATTCGCTCGACCGTTCTCCGGCTCGTTGCTGACTCCGTTGCTGGTTTGTTTATTGACTCAGGGGCCATGTCCCAAGTTCGTCGATATAACAGCCGTCGACCTGAAGCGAGACGCGATCCGGCTTCGGAAATAATATTCAATTTTTTCATTTATTACTGCGCCGTGTTGTCTCGCGAATATCGTTGCGCGCGCCGGAGACAAATAATTGCATCGCGGAATGGATTGAACAATCCGTGGAAATTTTTAACTGTATTTTAGCGTCTCTCTCGCGTGACTATAGACACGGTGCACGCTGTCATTTCCGTGCGGCCGTGATGCTGTTTCGTTTCGTTTCGTTTCGCTGTTGCGCTTCGCGTTGCGTTTAGTGCAATTTTCATGCGAGTCAATGATTTGACCGATGGGCACAAAATTTCCTTGTGGAAACGCCGAGCGAAACAAAACTGCCTGATGCAGTTTAGAGGCGACGTTGTTTCCTCATATTAGCACATGCTGCGAACTATTATCGCTAGACTGCAGTTCTTTCCGCAAATTCTCATTTTGAATTATTTTGCAAAATTAGAATCGATGGAAAGCTTTCTTGTCCAGTTAAATAACTACATGATGAAAAACAAAGTAAGATTATTATTAAATATTGATAATTTGTACGTTTGCAAAGTATGTACACACAGTTTTAATCAGAAAATTGTGTAATAGTCCTGTAAAGGTAAATTTTTTAGTTGCTTTAAAAAAATTTTTTAATTGATTACACTTTTGATCAAAAGATTGAAGCAAAAATCTTTATAATAGTTACATTTCAGAATACTTTCGTAGTTAATTTTTATAAAAATTAACGCTTACAACAAATTCTTTAATTCTAACGTACCCGCGCTACATTTCGTAGAAGATATGTATGTTTAATTAATTTTGTTCCTTAACTTTGTTCTTCTATTCAGATTGCATATTCAATAATAAAACTAAATTGTTCAAATTCGAATGTACTAATAGCCACACCTAATGTCCAATTGCCAACACATTATGATACAAGTTCTGAATAATAGATTATGTATTTAAAATAGATGATTAGAACCAACATGATATATGCAGTTTTGTCATTCTTCTCATAGCTTATATGAGTGCAATAATAATTATTATTATTCTTTATTAACGGGCTAGTAAGACCCTTTTGTGTTACTTAGAGGTTGTATATATATACATAGTCCGGAACACATTTAAATAATATAAATTAAAGATTATAATATAAGAGTGTGTCACGAAGTAATTACAGAGTGTATGTTTTAATGGCTAGAGTTGCTGCATTTGTAAATTGGCCCAATGAATTGCCAAAGAAGTCGATTTTTCTATTAAGTTTATTTGCTGTTCTCAATGCTCTGGTTATACAATTCTGAGATCCCAAATTGGTTTTAAAGTAACCTACGTGAAATAATTCTCTTGACCGTATTGCTTTAGGAACCTTTAGTTTTATTAGTTTTAGAATGGATGGACAATCGATTATTTGGTTAATAATTTTCAAAATGAAAAAAATGTCTGCCAAAGTTCTCCTTTGTTTGATTGTACTCATGTTCATGGTATTAAGGATAGGTTCATAATGGTGTGAATAATAATGGTGTTCCAATTTTAAATGAAGCGAATCTTAAGAATTTGTGCTGAATTCTTTCTAACTTATCGATATAACATTGCTGATAAGGATTCCATATTTGTGAACCATATTGAAGATGGGGGAGAACTACCGATGAGTAAAGAATTTTTAGGGTAATCGGATTTTTGAAATCTGTAGAATGTCTAATTAAGAATCCCGGAGATCTGGATGCTGAGTTTGTGAGATGGAAGAAGTGATCGGCGACGGAAAGAGTTTGGGAGAAGTGGATTCCAAGATCGCAAACTGTATTACGATCCACTAAAGGTGTATCACCGATGTAATAAGTGAACTCTATTAAATTTCTATTTCTTGTGAATTTTCGGGAGTGACATTTGGAGACATTCATTTTCATCATGTTTATATTGCACCATTCTTGAAGTCTGTTAATGTCATCCTGTATGCTTATAGCATCATTCAGAGTACGTACCGTACGGAACATTTTTAGATCATCTGCAAAGAGTAGCGCTTTACAAGAACGAAAAATTAT